>NW_022437046.1:3139600-3273029 GCF_009761245.1 Sapajus apella
ATATATACACACATATGTGTATATATGTATATATACACACATATGTGTATATATGTATATATACACACATATATGTGTATATATATGTGTGTGTGTGTGTGTATATATATATATATAAAAACTCTGTGGGGGTTCTCTTACCTTAAATTTATCATTTGCCTATGAAGCCCAGTATGCATGTAGGAGGGGCTTATGAGATTATGCCTTATCTCTGACAATGGACCTGATCTCTTAGAAATGGCTCATTAAAGGAAAGTGTTGTGGGAAATAGGACAGGCTGAGGTTCCAAGTTGTAATGGGAGTAAGCATTTCCTTTAAAGTGCCCTACCCTAAATGGGGGTAAATATTAACAGTGGAGAATAGAATTAGTTGTTTAGTGAGAATATTTGAATTATAAGGTACCTTTATGTCTCCATATCTCCTTGTCCTGATGGAAAACCAAGGTTCAAAGAAGGGAAGGGACCTGAGAAAACTAGTGGCAAAGACAGGACTAGAAGACCCAATTTTCTTGACTTCTCATCCAATAAGAAGTTTCTTTTTCTTTCTTTTTTTTTTTTTTTACTGTAATAAACATAACATAAAAATTTTAAGTATACAGTTAAGTAGTATTAAGTATATTCGTGTTTTATGAAACATCTGAGATTTTATGCCTACTAAACAACAACTCCCCTTTTCCAAAAGTCTTCCAACGGCCCCTGGTTACCACCATTCTACTTTCTGTATCTATGAATTTGACTATTTGAGATACTTCATATAAGTGAGATCATATAGTATGGGTCTTTGTGACTGGCTTATGTCACTTTGCATAGTATCCTCAAAGTTCATTCCCTATGCAGCATGTGATAGCATTTCTTTCCTTTTTATGGCTGAATTATATATGTATATACCACATTTCATTTATTCATTCATCCATCAGTGGCCATTTGAGTTGCTTCCACCTCTTGGCTATTATCCATAGTGCTGCTATGAACATGGGTTTGCAGATATCTTTGAGACTTTGTTTTCAGTTCCTTGTATATGTACCCAGAAGTGGGATTCCTGGATCATGTAGTTCTATTTTTAATATTTTGAGGAACTGCCTTGATGTTTTTCTTATTGGTTGAACCATCTTACAACTCAGTGCACAAGGGTTCCAAATTCTTCATATCCTCACCAACACTTATTTTTCTCTTTTTTGATAGTAGTCATCCTAATGGGGGTGAGCATTTATTTACTGATTACTGATGTTAAGCGTTGTTTCATATGTTTCTTGGCCACTTCCTTATCACCTCTGGAGAAATGTCTATTCAAGTCCTTTGACCATTTTTTAATCAGGTTACTTGATGTTTTTGGTGCTGAATTGTAGGAGTCATTTATATATTCTGAATATTAATCCATTTTAAGATACATGATTTGCAAAGATTTTTCTCCCATTCTATAGATGTACCATTTGTCTATTTTTGCTTTTGTTCACTGCTTTTGGTGTTATAGTCAATAAATCATTGCCAAGTCTAGTGTCCAGCTTTTCCTCCATGTTTTCTTCTAAGAGTTTTATAGTCTTAGTCTTACATTTAGGTCTTTAATCCATTTGAGTTAATTTTTGAATATGGGATAAGCCCCAGCTTCATTCTTTGGCATATGCATATCTGTTTGGTTATCCCAGTGCTGTTTGTTGAAGAGAATGTTCTTCCCCCATTGAATGGTCTTAGCACTCTTGTCAAAAAATCATTTGACCATTTATGTGGAGGTTTATTTTTGGACTCTCTGTTCTATTTCGCTGGTCTATTTGTCTTTATGCCAGTACCAAGCTGTTTCAATTACTGTATCTTTGTAACTGGGGAGTGTGAGTTCTCCAATTTTGTTCTTCAAAATTGTTTTGGCTAGTCAGTGTTTCATGAGATTGTATATGAATTTTAAGATGATTTTTTTCTATTTCCTAAGAAAAACCATTGGAATTTTGATAGAGATTATGTTGAATCTGTAGATTACTTTGGGTAGTATGGACATCTTAAGCATCCACTGATCTTTAACATAATGTGTTAGTCTTGTGTTCACTTTTAGATTTTCATATTGTGGTTGATTCAGTATATTTATTTCAATAATAATGTTTCAGATATTTCAGTGGCATAGAAAACTATAGAGAATTATTTGTTTTTTCAACCAATATTTTATTGCAGACTCTGTGCTTATACTATCAAGATTTAAAAGATGTTGAGGTTTTGTCATATTTGTCTCGTATTTCCTTTCAAAAGTACTATTGCAGGAACATTATATCATTATCATAAAATATAAGAAAAAAATGCTCTACTAACACATCAACCTATTTTCAGTTTCCTTTTCAGTTCTTTACTATAAGTATACCACATTTTTCCAGTAGTAATCCTAACTTAGATTCTGACATGTTGTAATCTGTTTCTTGCTTATAAGCATTTTTTTCATACTGCAATATGTTCTTTGTAGTTATTCTGTTGATGAAACATCCTTTTGCCAACCAAGTATAAGAAACCCTTAATATTGGCGCTGCCATTTACTAGCTTTGTGATCTTAAGAAAGTTTCCTGAGTTCACAGAAACTAATTGGAATAAAAAGTAAACTCATAATTATCTTAAAATGAATATTATAATTACCCATACCACAAGACTGTTATAAGGATTAAATTTATATTAAAATGTCTAGGACTCAGTAGGTCCTTAATAAGTGCTAGTTTCCTTCCCTTTCCTTTTTCCAAAGATCTAGTTTTTAATCCTGTTCTTCCAGGGGTTACCCTCAGAGACTCAGAACTTACTCTTATTCCTCCAGACCAAGAAAGACCATCCATACACCTGGAGAATTGAACTGGCAAAAACAGAAAAATACTGGGATGGCTGGTTCCGAGGCTTATCCAATCTCTTTCTTAGTTGTCCCATTCCTAAATTGCTGCTCTTGGCTGGTAAGTATATATGTGCATGTATTAGTGCAGGCTGATGTAACAAAATACCATAGGCTGGGTGGCTTAAACAACAGAAATTTATTTTCTCACAGCTCTGGAGGCTGGGTCCAGCGTGGTCAGGTTGTGGTGAGGGCTCTCTTCCTGGCTTGCCTTCTCTCTGCGCCCTAATATGGCCAAGAAAGAGTGAACCTGAGCTCTCTGGTGTCTCTTCTTTTAAGGACATTAATTAAGGATATTTATCCTATGTCAGAGCTCTGCCCTCATGACCTTATTTTAAACTTTATTATGTCCTTACAGGCCCTAGTTCCAAATATAGTCACATTGGGAATTGGGGCTTCAACATGAGTTTTAGGGGGACATAGCTCAGTCCATAGCAGTGTTGTTATACAGTCATCCCAATATGACCTTGTTAAAAATTCTCACCCAGTGAGTAGTGACTTCCAGAGTAGAGTACCTTCATCATTCATCTATGCCTTTTCTCCTTCCCATACCCAATCTCTAAACCTAACTAAGCATAAGCATTCATCTAAGCATTAGGACGACCTAATTCTGGCCTGACCTTTCTACTTGGACAAGCCCAAGTCCTTCTTAGCCTAGAGCTATACAAAGTGGTATAAGGATATTCTGAGTATCACGACAATCAAAATAGTAAACCCTGTTTTCAGAACCAGTTTAAATTAACATAGTAATTATAGGGGAATCTCAACCCGAAAAGTTTTATCTGGTGGTGAGAATATGCTCTGGGAGTTAGGATTGATATAAACATGAATTGAGAATTTCATGTTTACAACTTTGTAACACTTTTTACTTAGTACTTGAAGAGCAAAATCTATTTCACAATGAATTCTCTTGTTTTCTAGGTGTTGATAGGTTGGATAAAGATCTGACCATTGGCCAGATGCAAGGTAAGTTATCAAGAAATTATGCCCCTGGACCTTTTTCTGAGGAAAGGGTGATAGGGCAATTAGCATTCTGAGATAGTGGTATAACAGAAAAAGCATGAGCTTTAGAGTCAGACCCAAGTTGGACATCCTCCTCTACTCCTGACCCGCTATATGATTATGGGCAAGTATTTCGCTTTTCTGAGCTTTAATTTGTTAAAAAATTCCATCCAAAAATGAAAATTATAATACTACTTATATCTCATTTATAAGAGTTAAAATGAGGCAATGTGTTTAAAAATTATAAAGTACTGTATAGGTGTATAATACTCTGAAAGGAGATAATTCTGACTACTGGTCAGCTTTTTTTGTTTGTTTGTTTGTTTGTTTTGTTTTCTGAGACGGAGTCTCACTCTGTTGCCCAGGGTGGAGTATAGTGGTGCAATCTTGGTTCACTGCAACCTCCACCTCCCAGGTTCAAGCAATTCTCCTGCCTTGGCCACCTGAGTAACTGGGATTACAGGCATGTGTCACCACACCAGCGGCTAATTTTTGTATTTTTAGTAGACATGGAGTTTCACCATTTTGGCCAGGCTGGTCTCAACTCCTGACCTCAAGTGATCTGCCTGCCTCAGATTCCCAAAGTGCTGGGATTGCAGGTGTCAGCCACCACACCTGGCCAGTATTTTTATTATTGTTAGAATTTTTAAGAAAGGGAAAGGCTCAAGATAATCCAAACATAAAAAGGTATATCTCTTTAGAAGACAGCAGGTAAGATGGTAAAAGCAAGGTCTCTGAAGTTCAGAGAACTAGGTTTTGAATACTGCTTTTCCAGTAATTTTTTGACTCTGGGCAAGTTATCTGACTTGCCTCAGCTTTAGTCTTCTTAATCTATAAAATGAAAAAACTGATGGCAGCCTCCAAAGGATTGTGAGGTATAATGAGTAGGAAAGTGACATGCTGAACACTATACAGATGCATGTGTGTTAGCTAGAGTGACAATGGAGGCAGCAGGTCCAATTCTGTGGGGGCTGTTGCTTTAGTACAGGTAAAAGACCCAGTGAAAGTGAAGTCAGTAGGTATGCAACTTTTGGGTTATGGGAAGAAGAGGTGCCAACTCCAAGACCCAAGTTTCAAGCTCAAACGGAATCTGTTCTAGACCTTTCTTCTCTACTTACTTTCCCTGGACAATTTCATGGCTTCCATTTATAACTTGATGACTCCCAAAGCTAAACATCCAACACACCCCTCTCTCCTGAGAGGTCTAGTCCTGTCCCATGTAGCAAACCTGCTGGAGAGTCTCATGAGACTCTCAAACTTCTTTTAGCCATCCTCAAGCTTTCCACAGCAAAAGGAGCTATATTCCCTCATAATAGTTGTTCAAAGGCTCTTGACTATAAAACTCTAGTCCCAGACCCTCATGCCTTTGCCTGCCTTTAACTACATTGTATCATGAGGTCTGAACAAGACCATGAGCTGGGACTGTGTGATTTTTTTTCATGGCACTGATGTTGGTAATTATGAGCTTAGACACTTATTTAAGTAGATGCTTATAAGTGTATAAGCCCATAATTACCAACATCAGTGCCATGAAGTTGAATCTAAGACACTTAAATTCAATTCAAGAAACTTTCCTAGGCACCTTCTCTGTGTAAGACGTGGTGCCTTACACACGTATGTATGATGCTGGGCAGACAGAAGAATCAGACATGGCCCCTGATACTGCCTGAAGGCAGTTGACATGGACTGGGATAGCATTTGAAATCACTGTTGATCACCAGCCTTGGAATCAGACAATCCTGAGTTTGAATCACTGTTAATATTTCTGCAGCATGAGTGAATTGCTAACTTCTTTAATTTCGAGTTTCTTCATCTATAAAATGGAGATAATGATATATCTCAGTACAGTTATATGAAGGTTAAATGGAAAAAAATGTGGGTAGTCTAACAAATGATGCCTTTCATTACATCCAGGAAGTAATCATGATTCTTTACGAGATGCCCTCTGTTTCCTCAGTATAGATTATATCAAGACCACATTCTGGTTTAATGAAAGCCTCCTATGAGTATAGAGAGTAAATGGCAGAACATCCCACAAAACAAAGGGAAATGGCTAAGTCTGCATAGATTCTAAACCACAGCTATCCCAGCTGTGTTCAAACCAGCTGACTTAATTATAGAATCCTGGAAAACTACCACCTAGTCATAGTACAACTTGGGTAATTTAGGCCCTTTGAACCTAAGGCTCCTAATCTGTACAATCTGAAATATTCCCACTTCATAGAATAATTGCAAGGATTACCCCTGAGCATGTTATTTTACGTGTACCTGGCTTAGTGTTGTTGGTATATGTGAATTCTCCCTGATTATACCTACTCTTCCAAAGAGGAATGACAAATGCATCCCTAGTCATTAGAGCTGATATAACAGAAAGAACAGGGAGATTGGAGTAGAACGTTTTGGATCTGGCTATTTGTTCTTCATCATTCATTCAGTAAAGACTTAATACCTGTGTTGGGTACTATTAAGGATATAGAGCAAGTAATAACACCATTATTCCCTGTTCTTTTTTTTTTTTTTTTTTGAGATGGAGTCTTGCTCTATTGCCAGGCTGGAGTGCAGTGGCACAATCTTGGCTCATTGCAACCTCCGTCTCCCAGGTTCCAGTGATTCTCCTGCCTCAGCCTCCCAAGTAACTGAGACTACAGGCGCACGGTACCACACCCAGCTAATTTTTTTGTATTTTTAGTAGAGACAAGGTTTCACCATATTAGCCAGGATGGTCTTGATCTCTTGACCTTGTGATCCACCCACGTTGTGCTGGGATCACTGGTGTAAATCACTGCACCCAGCCTCATCCCCTGTTCTTATGGAAATGACACACTCCTGGGGCAGCAAGCACCAGTGGCATGTAAAATGTAAACTTACTTGAAACTTACAAGAGGGCCATGTGCTGCTCTGTGTTTGGATCCAAATGCATTAACAACAGTACTTTAAGGAGCTAGAAGGGAGAGGTGACTAGGCTCGAGCACTCAGAGAGAGGCAGCTTACTGCAAGAGGAGGGGCACAGGCTGGACTTTACTAAATGGGATCATCTTATTCCTCTACTAATTAACCAAGTGGCCTTGGGAAAATCACTTCACTAATCATGACCTCATGATTGAGTTTCATCACCTCAAAAAAGAATTTTAGTATTTTTGTGCATAATTTTATAGGGTAGATTTTGAGAATCAACTTTAAAAATGGATAGAAGAATAAATACACTGAACACTTTTTGAATCCTGTGTAACTGGGGTAAGAACCACAGAATGTAATGACCAGAAGAACTTTCAAGCCCATTCCTTTATTTTATAAATAGAGAATCTGAAACTGAGAAAATCTGCTCTCTCTAACTATGGGGGCTCTGGGTCTCATATTCTTTAGTCTCCTTAGGGATCTTCTTTATCAGTCATCTCTGTTCATTTTTAATCATTGTCACATTAGGTATGAGCTTACAGTGTTCTGTAAGACAGTCTGAGAAAGTGCTTAGTACAAAGCCAGGTGCATGGTTTAGTGCTCAAATGGTAACTTATTATTGTAATAATAAATTTTGAGTCCTTAACATAGTTTACAAAATCCGTAATGGTGTGGCCCCTGCTTACCTCTCCAGCTTCATTGTTAACCACTCTTATAAGCATCATACCAAGCTGCTTTTATTCCTAGCTATTTCAAGCCTTCTTTCCTTCCTGGGTCTCTCTTGGATTGTGAAGCTCCCTTTCTTACGCTCTTACAGCCCCATATGTCCAGTTTTATCATAGGAATGACATACTGCATTAAAATGCTGGTTTTTGTGTTTTACTCCCCTACTGAACTGTAAATCCCCTGAGGACAAGAACTGTTTCTTCTACATGTCCCTGGCCCAAAGTAAATGTACACTAAATAGGACAGAAGGAAAAAGTAAAGGGAAATGATTGGCACAAGGTTACAATTACATGTATTACCATCCTCAGTAAAGACTTGATAATTGGGTCCAGAGTATTGAGGTGAGGTTGAAAATGGGGAGGTCCTGGGCTCCTGGAATAGCCTGTGAGGCTGCAGCAGTAGTAAAGAGAGGGCTCTTTTAGTCCCTGAAGTTGCCTTGCTTTGATTTCCCCCCCAGGGAAGTTCCAGATGCAGGTCCTACCCCAGTGTGGCCATGCGGTCCATGAGGATGCCCCTGACAAGGTGAGTCTGGTGCTCAATGACTGTAAAAAGACAACTGTGAGAATAACCCTGGATGCCACAGAAGACAAGTCCCTGAGTCTCAGCCTGCATTGCCTGCAACAGCTGCTGTGGAGCCTATGTAGATGCAATTGCACCAGCTCTCCAAACTCTCCCTGGCAGCTGCTTATGGCATTGGCTTTGCATGTATGTGCTGAGGAGCTACTGGTACTCTGCTGTTTCATCCCAGGGCCCTGTGGTTAAGATCTTAAGTTCTACTTCTCCAATACTCCCAAAAGCCAGATGAAAGAGGGATGATTAGGGTAGAAACGACTCCCTAAACCACAGAAATGGTTAAGGAATTAATACGGGCTTCTCCTATGGGAAAACACCATTTTGTAACTCTAAGGGGATAAATAAGCCCTTCATGTCATTCCTCTTGAGCTCTCTGGAGCTATCCCTGACAAGGATGGTGGGGAGGAGTCTCCTAGCTCTGCTAGGGAGGGTCTAGGTCCTTTTAATTTAAAGCCACTCAGACCTGTGGGTGGCATGAGGGCACCATAGTGCCTAACCATCTAACAGAAGCCCACAGCCCAAGGCTCAGCCCCGTCACTAACCTTCATACGGCTTGGAATATCTCTCCCTTTTCCAGGTAGCTGAAGCTGTTGCCACTTTCCTGATCCGGCACAGGTTTGCAGAACCCATCGGTGGATTCCAGTGGTAAGGCGGTCTAAGGGTTTAAGAACCCTAGCAGTGCTGGCCAACTCCAACAAACAGATACTTGCAGGACTATAAATATCCCTGACTTACCCCTGGCCTGGTTTGGTCACCATGCCTTTCTTCTTCTTCTTCTTCTTCCTCTTCTTCAACAAAGAGCCTGGCATGTCTGTTTCTACAAAACCATGGTTGGTTGCTTCTTTGTGCTGTGATCCAGTGGGTTGATGCTAAGGCTGTGATTAAATTGTGCCCACTGCGATTTGCATTTCTTCTTGAGGTGCCCCTTTGAGGAGGCTGGGATAGGAATCAGTACTTTTCCAGGCTCTTAGAGAAGTTTTATTTGCCCTCTCCTGCCCCGCTGCCAAGGAAAGCTGGGCAGGCCATGGAGCTGGGTTTTTTTTTTTTTTTTTTTTTTTTCCTGAGATGGAGTCTCATTCCATCGCCCAGGCAGGAGAGCTGTGGCGTGATCTTGGCTTACTGCAACCTCTGCCACCTGGGCTCAAGTGATCCTCATGCCTCAACCACCCAAGTAGCTGGGATTACAGGCATGCCCTACCATGCCTGGCTAATTTTTATGTTTTTTTAGTAGAGATGGGGTTTTGCCATATTGGCAGGTCTGGTCTTGAACTCCTGGCCTCAAGTGATCCACCTGCATCGGCCTCCTAAAATGTTGGGATTACAGGCATGAGACACCGTGCCTGGCCTAGAGCAGAGTTTTATACAGTGTTGCAGTGTCTTCCCATGGCCAGCTACTGAGCAAGCTGGGAATGAAATGGGTGCCTCTGCCAGGCTTGCTTTCCCTCCCTTTCCAAAGCTGGCAGAATATTAGTCATTCTACAGGGGTGATCCTGGAAGCTCTAAAGCAGGGTTTTCAACCTCAGTGCTATTGACATTTTGAGGTGGATAATTCTTTATTGTGGGGACTGCCCTGTGTGTTATAGGATGTTTAGCAGTATCCCTGGCTTTTACCCACCTGATACCAGTAGCACCCCTCCCACACACAGTTCTGACAACCAGAAATGTCTCCAGATTTTACCAAATACCTCAAGGGGGACAAAATTTCCCCCAGTGAGAACTGTTGGTCTAGAGGAAGAAACAGGGCCAGGCCTCTCATCCTAGGAAGCTCTTCATCTGATTAGGAAAACACAGTTGGGCTCTTTGTTGAGGAGAAAGAAGAGAGGCATGTTGACCCAAACTAGCTGGTCCTGGCCCACCTCAGCCAGCTCCTAGTCTGTACTGCAGGAGGTCTTTGATCCTCAGAGAGCCTGCAACCCTGATGAGGAGTCATTCCTACCATTGGAAATTCTCTTCTCTGATTTTGGTGAGGGTTTTGGGGAACTTGTTCCCTACTCTCAGAAAGTTTGAAGAAGAAATATTGAAGAAAAAGAAACGGCTTCTGCCTTAGAGAATGCTGAATTCCAGGGCCTGAGAGATGAGAGTGTCAGGGCAGGGTAAGCACTGGAGATGATGGCAGGACCCTGGGACAGTGAATCATAGAAGCAACACTCCTATGCTGAGCCACCCCTCTAACAACTGACCATTGATGGATCCCAGGAACCAACAATAAAGACTTAATTTCTCTTCCTAAACAGTGTTTGACAGGGGCCCTTAGGCCATTTGGAGCCTTGGTCAAATGAGCAGTACACTGAAAGCAGACCCTGGGTCTAGCTCTGGTCAGGGCTGTGAGATGGGACAGATTTGCAAGGGCCTTGGTGGTCATTAGGGAGGGCTTCCTGGAGGAGACAGGTTAAGCAAGGGAAAGCTATTGATAGTTACATTTGTTTTACCTTCTTCTGCAGTGTGTTTCCTGGCTGTTAGTGACCTGCCGTCCACCCCTCCCTCAACATTGAGCTCTGTTGTAAATGCATCGCACCAGAGGCCACTGTGATGCCGCTGTCTCCTCCTTCCCATCATGCCCAGCCATGTGACACTGGCTCCCTGTAGACAGGCACCCCAACCTTTTCAAGTATTCTGCCAAAAGCATTGTTTTCCAGGGCCCTTGACCAACATCGGCTTCCCCAGTCTAGGACTCCCCTGCTCCTTACCCTTCCCTATACTGGGGTAGATCCTGCCTGTTCTCCCTGCATTGCTTAGGGTGAAGCCTCCAGATTTGCCATACTGAGCCCCTATTCCTAGTATTAGGCGATGCACCTGAGTCCAAATGTCTTCCCAGGCTCAGGGACCTCCATTCCTTGAAATTGTCTTGGCATGGTCCAGCCCTACCTCATGGGATGGACGGTGCCTCAGGTGGTCCTTATTTTTCCCTCTGAAATAAAATATTAGTCAGGTACCATCTTATCCCAGTCTTACTCTTCCAGGTTTGGAAGACCAAGAGAGGCCAAGATCCCATCCTTAGATACAGGGAGAGGTGGTAGTGGATAGCATGACAAGAAACCAGCCTGAAAATCAGGTCCAGCCAGTCCAAGCACATGGCCTCCCATCTGGGAGAGCCCACTGTCCCACTCCCACATGTCTGGGCACCTGCCCTGGGCTGAGGCCAGGCTGCTCCAGGGTCCCCTTGAGCCCTCACCTGCCGCAGAGCAACCAATACAGCCCATGCACAAAGCCACAGGCTAAAACTTATGGAATTGTTTTTAATCAAATTCAACCATTTTCATAACTGGTTCCTGGAGGTGTACAGTGCCCTCTTGCCTGTTCAAACCTACAGCTTCTCTTTGCTATTTGTGGATTTCACATCACTCCACATAGAAACGTTACAACCTGGCATCCCAGTCTTTGCCTTCTTCCAGCTGCCTCGACACAGCACTGAGGCCTGTCCCTATTGCCCAGGCACGCCATTTCCAAGGGCAGGAAGGGGCAGTGTCCTGAAGCCCATCTTTTCTGTGACTGTCTTAGGTGATGTGTAGCCCCCTCCACCTTTCCACTCAACAACTTCCCACCCCTGTCCTGCTGCGCGGTCCAGAGTCTGGGACCTACTTTGTTTTTTGTTATTTATGACCTTGTTTAAAGAAAATAAATATCTCCCAACCTTTATTGGCCTGGTCTTTCTCTGTGGAGTTGTCCTTATTTCTGCTGACATAAGGACAGGGGACAGCTCATTGGACTTAGTTGTCCTGGAACTCCAGAAACCCCTTTCCCTATAGCCTTTCGGTATATTATGCTCTGCCTGTTCCCCTGATCCAGAATGCCCAGTGGGATGGTCAGAGCCACCCTCCACTGCACCCACGACAGGATTCCAGTTCCATCTCTCCTAATTACTGGCTGTGTCAACTGGTCCAGAGCAGGGTGATCTGTGTACTGTCCATAAGATCTCAGTCACCATAGCTTCACTTACGTGAAACAATCCACAATGCAAATCATCTCCTGAGCTCTGAACAGTTAGGCCCAGCTACCTTCTCTTGTCTCTCCCAGATGACCAAAAACCAGTTCATACTGATTTGTTTCTAAAGCTGAACCCGCCTTCCCCATGAAACTTGCTCTTCCTCCAGTGTTTCCTGGCTCAGTAAGTGATAGGTATCACCATCCCTCCAGTTGTCCAAACAAGATAGGCACAGTGAACTACTTCTCTTACACCCACATCAGTTCTACCACCAAATCCTGTTCATTCTCTTCCATGTCCCCTCTTTTCCATCGCACAGCCACTGCCCTAGCTTAGGCCTCATCATCTCTCACTGTGATCATTTCAGAACCTTCGCTGCCCTCCTCCTTCCCTAGGTGGTCCTCCACACACTGTTGGAGACTTCTTCATAGCAGGCTTTGGGGCCAGGCTGTCTAAATTAGAACCCAAGGCCCACCCCTTATGCTATATAGTGTGGCAACAAACTAACTTTCTGTGCTGTACTTTACTCATCTGAAAAATGGAGATAAACAGTACCTACCCCACAGAGTCTTGAGGAATATACAAGTTAAACTAGGTTAACTGGCTTTCTCAGTAACTGGCACATGGTAAACACTTAATAAGTAGTCCTGTTAGGACACTATTACATTACTATATTATAGTTAAGACCTTTCCTCAGGGCAGTCTGTGGGCCAGTAGCAACAGTATCTCCTGGAAGTTTGTGAGAATTGTGTCCTCATCCCAAGACCTATTGAATCAGAACTGATCTGCATTTTAACAAGTGCATCAATGTCTGAAAATGTCTGGTTTAGTTGATGACTAAATATTTCAGGGTAATGAATGAGCTCCCTAGTAGAGGAGAGAGAAGTTCCTTATGTGTGGTTGATTTCTCTCATGGGAACCCTTTGCCGGTGCCTTTGCTGGACTGTGTGCCCTTTTGTCCACAGGAGGGCAGCATGATCACTTGTGGTGTTTTCAGGGGCACTCAGGTTCGCCAGGTGAAAGTCATAATGGTTACCAAATTTTGAGTATCATCTAATTCACTTGACACACATCTCATTTAATCCTCACAGCAACGCTATGAGGTAGGTTTTGTTATGTTCCAGGTCCAAATTCCTACCGCTTGGAAGTGAGTGACAGTGTCAGAATTCAAAGCTGGCTTGTTTCCAAATCATGCTGCTCCTGGATGCTACAAGGGACCCTGGGCAGAAGTCATTTTGGCCCAGATACCTGACTTAAAAGAGCAGAGGAGGATGACCATGGAGACGAAGCCTCTACACTTGATGGAGGAGGCTGAGAATGAATGAAATGCTCGTGAGCTTTGTGGTTGGTTGTGTTTTAGGCACTTTCATCTCCATCCTTTGTATCTTTGTGAAGTATAGGCATTATCCCCGATTTAAAGGCAAGGAAGTGAAAGCTGAGAGATTTGAAATGGCTTGCCCCCAGCCACGGCCAGGGTTGCCCCACCTTGTCTTCTGATTCCAAGTCTACTGAGCATTCCATTACACCCCAGTAGAGAAGAGACCATTCATGTGTTCACTTAGCATGGCTTTAATGAGCACCTACTGTGTGTTGGTCATAACAGTGTCCTTGCAGAGCCTAAAGATCAGCATGTATGAACTCAGGAAGGGTATAAAGAAGGAGACCCCAGGATCTTTGAATGAAGGATTGCCACAAAGCAAGGAGCATGTTTTGGGTCAAACCAACATTCTGTCACATAGACAGTAGTGAATGTCCAAGGGAAACTCCTTCCCCAAAAAGGAAGGTAGGCAAATTTTGGAGGCAGACAGATCTGATGGGAGACAGGGAGAATCTTCAGACTGGGAGGACTCAAGAAAAAGGCATGAGGGGAATGGGGCATGACTTTGTAGCCCCATGCTCTTACCATATTATTAGGATCATTTATTTGCTTATTAAGCAAACCCAAGCACCCAGTATGTGCTAGGCATCCAATGTACTTTGTAGACAGAGGTAAATAATGAGGTCCTTAAAATGAACTCATTATCTAGAGAGACAGTGATAGAAATAGTGACCACGTGGTAAGAAGGTTGGGGGTGGGGAGCAACAAACCTATTTGGAAACAGGCCAGGGATGGTTTCACAAGAGGTAGCAATTTTTATTTATTTTATTTATCTTTTTTTTTGAGACAGAGCCTCCCTCTGTCACCCAGGCTGGAGTGCAGTGGCATGATCTTGGCTCACTACAACCTCTGCCTCCCAGGTTCAAGCAATTCTCCTGCCTCAGCCTCCTGAGTAATTGGGGTTACAGGTGCCTGCCACCACACCCAGCTAATTTTTGTATTTTTAGTAGAGACGGGGTTTTGCCATGTTCATCAGGCTGGTCTCAAACTCCTGGCCTCAAGTGATCTGCCTGCCTCGGCCTCCCAAAGTGCTGGGATTACAGGTGTGAGCCACTGTGCCCAGCCAAGAGGTAGCATTTGAGTTGAGCCTTGAAGTATCATAAAGTGGAAGTGGAGGAGGAAGGACAAGACTTTTCAGGTAGACAAGCACTAACACCACACACAAGCGCTGGAAACTAGAAAGTCAGCCTAGGAAGATGACTGGCTGGAATATGGGCCGAGACAGGAGAAGAACCAGGAGAGGAGGTGGGAGTCAAGGCACAAAGGCCTTAATTGGCAAGAATTAGGAGTTTCCAGAAGTTAATACGCAGGATGTGACAAGGTCAGGTCTTTTTTATAAAGGAAAGTCACTCTGGTAGCCTGTGTAGATGGATTGGTAGGTGTCAGACACGAGGCCAAGAGGTCAGTAAAGGGACAGTTGTAGTCAGGCAGGTAAAAGACACAGGTATACTTAAATAGGACAGTGGCCACCGGTCTGAGAGAACAAGATAATCTCAATGTTTTCGGAGGTTTAATGAACAAGAAAGAAACTAGTTGGATTTCAAGAGTGAGGGGCCAAGAACCTTTAAGTTGGATTCGGGGGCCTGTCATGAGAAGCGGGGGTTGGAAGTGAAAGGTCAAGATTTTACCAAGAGAAAAGCAAGAAGAGTGCCTACACTAGCAGCAGAGAAAGCAAAAGGCAGTCACACTCCCCTGCAGTCACTGTTTTGTTTGCAATCTTGGAGCCAACTCTGCCGCTCCAGCTGGCCACCCCATCAGCAGCCAGAATCAACACATTCTCAGTCTGGGGCCAGGGCTCAGAAAGTTATGTCAACTCAAGAGGCTCCCTTATTCCTCAAGCTGGCTTCCTCTCCCAGCAGCTTGCTAGAAAACTCCAGCCCATAGCCAGGCAAAACCTTGGAACCTGAGACTAGTAGAAAGGCTGGCCTATTGCAGGTGCAGGGAATAGGTGACTGGGGAGTGAACTGAGTGTCGAGGGAGAACATTTCTTCCTGATTAATGACAGTGATGTCATTCCATAATGATTTATGGAGTGACTAATCAAACAAGCATAGAATAACTGACACGATACAGTCTGTACCGTTTATAAAGCACATTTACTACCTTTAATACCTCATAACTCCTCTGGAGTGGGGAGGGCAGACAAATCAGCACTTCCTACAGATGAGGAATTCGAGGCTCTGTCAAGGAAAGTGGTTTGTCCAGGGTCATACAGTAACACAATCTGGACTAGAGCTCAGGTGACCTGACTTCCAGATCAGTGCCTTTTTAATCCCACACCAAAGCAGACGGAGAGGAGGGGAGCGGCAGGGGCGTGGAGGATGAGGCCTGATGATGAGAGGAATGCTTCAAGCTCAGTTCAGCCTCCCACCAGCTGGGTGACCTCTGGCACATCACTTCCTTCAAAACTTCAGGTTCTGTGTCCCCAGATGGGGTGATAATCCCTAATTTGATAGGTGTTATGAGAGTTAAACGAGACCTCAGTATCCAAGTAAAATCTGCTGCCTGCAGTAGGCAAGGTGAAAAATAGTAAATGCCATGGTGCTAAAAGACAAGGGGATTAATTCATCCTGACTGGGAATCCCAAAAAGGAGAGGAGACCAAGGCAAAGCCATCCCACCCCAGGTGTGCTGGTCTGCTTTCCTACTCCTGCTCTGTGGGGCCGCTCAGGCAGAATTAATGGAAGCTGGTGTGCCCCTGGGGCTGACCTAGGAATGTTCTTCTCAAAAAACTTTCGGCCTGTAATCCCAGCACTTTGAGAGGCCAAGATTGACGGATCACGAGATCAGGAGTTTGAGACCAGCCTGGCCAACATGGCGAAACCCCAACTCTACTAAAAATACAAAAATTAGTCAGGCTGTGGTGGCAGTGCCTGTAATCCCAGCTGCCTGGGAGGCTGAGGCAAGAGAATCTCTTGAACCAGGGAGGCAGAGGCTGCAGTGAGCCGAGATCATGCCATTGAACTCCAGCCTGGGCAACAAGAGCAAGAGTCTGTCTCAAAAAAAAAAAAAAAAAACTTAAAAAAATTATTTTATTTATTATATTTAAGTTCTGGGGTACATGTGCAGATCGTGAAGGTTTGTTACACAGGTATACACGTGCCATGGTGATGGTTTGCTGCATCCATTGCCCTGCCATCTACATTAGGTATTTCTTCAAATGCTATCCCTCCCCAATCCTCCCCAGCCCCTCACCCCCAACAGGGCCTGGTGTGTGATGTTCCCCCCTCCCTGTGTCCATGTGTTCTCATTGTTCAACACCCACTTATGAGTGAGAACATGCAGTGTTTGATTTTCTGTTCTTGTGTCAGTTTGCTGAGAATGATGGTTTCCAGTTTCATCGATGTCCCTGCAAAGGACATGAACTCATCGTTTTTTATGGCTGCATAGTATTCCGTGGTGTATGTGTGCCACAATCTCTTTATCCAGTCTATCATTGATGGGCATTTGGTTTGGTTCCAAGTCTTTACTGTTGTGAACAGTGCGGCAATAAACATACATGTGCATGTTTCTTTATAATAGAATGATTTATAATCCTTTGGTTATATACTCAGTAATGGGATTGCTGGGTCAAATGGTATTTCTCGTTCTAGATCCTTGAGGAATCACCACACTGTCTTCTACAATGGTTGAACTCATTTACATTCCCACCAGCAGTGTAAAAGTGTTCCTTTTTCTCCACATCCTCTCCAGCATCTGTTGTCTCCTGATTTTTTAATGATCACCATTCTAACTGGCGTGAGGTGGTATCTCAATGTGGTTTTGATTTGCATTTCTCTAATGACCATTGATGATTAGCTTTTTTTCATATGTTTGTTGGCTGCATAAATATCTTCTTTTGAAAAATGTCTGTTCATATCCTTTGCCCACTTTTTGATGGGGTTGTTTTTTCTTGTAAATTTGTTTAAGTTCTCCATAGATTCTGGATATTAGCCCTTTGTCAGATGGCTAGATTGCAAAAATTTTTTCCCATTCTGTTGGTTGACAGTTCACTCTATTGATAGTTTCTTTTGCTGTGCAGAAGCTCTTAAGTTTAATTAGATTCCATTTGTCTATTTTGGCTTTTGTTGCCATTGCTTTTTGTGTTTTTGTCATGAAGTCCTTGCCCATGCCTATGTCCTGAATGGTATTGCCTAGGCTTTCTTCTAGAGTTTTTATGGTGTTAGGCCTAATGTTTCAATCTTTAATCTATCTAGAGTTAATTTTTGTATAAGGTATAAGGAAGGGATCCAGTTTCAGCTTTCTGCATATGGCTAGCCAGTTTTCCCAGCACCATTTATTAAATAGGAAATCCTTTCCCCATTGCTTGTTTTTGTCAGGTTTGTCAAAGATCAGATGGTTGTAGTTGTTTGGTGCTATAGCTGGTACCTGGATTCAGGGGTTCTTGAGCTCTTGCCCTCTGTCCAAGAAGAATGAGGATATGCTAACAATTTGAAGCATGAGGATGGGCAGAGAAGAATTTTATTGAGTGATGGAACAGCTCTTGGTGGAGAGTAGAAGTGGGGGGTGATCCTCCACCCCTGCAGTCAGGTGCTTTCTCTCTCTCTCTGGGGCCGGGGCTTTTTATGGGCTTAGAATGGGGAGTATGTACTGATTGGTTTGTGAGTATGTAAAAAAGTTTAAAGCAAAGACATCACTCAAACGTGGGCACGTGTAAAAAACCAATTAGGAAAAGGTAGGTATATGTAAAATAGGTGAAAGGTAGGGAGCAATCAGAGCAGAGTGTACTGAATGGGAAAACAAGTTCTCAATCTGGTCCATGGATTTACCTGGGACTTGTAGTTAGGCTTTAAACCATCTTTGGCTTGAAGGTAGGGTTTCACTGGGGACCCGAACCTATCTGCCTAGGCATTTTTCTGCTTTATATGTCCCTCTTTTTTTATATGTCCCTCTTTTCATTTTATATGTCCCTCTTTTCACTAGTATTTCACTGGGGTTGTAACTATTTTCATATATGTCAGCATTTTCACTAGTATTTCACTAGTATAGTCATTGTGGGTTCTCTTTTCTGGGAGCTCTTCAAGGTCAGAGACTCAATCAGTCATCCCAGCAGCCTCAGCCCCAGCAAAGGTCCTGGCATAGAGGCAACATCAGGAATGCTTAGCTGAATGAATAAATGACAGGCCACACTGCAGTCTGTGCCCATTAAAACGCCATCAAGGGTTGGTACCATCATTTGCCCACTGTGCATCTGTTCCAAGAGGCACCTATGGCACTTTGGAAAAAGCATGGATCTCTGAGCCAGGAAACCTTGCTTCTAGTCTTGAGCTGACACTGACATACTGTGTAATTATGGGCAAGTTGCTTTACTTTTCTGGGGCGAGGAACCAACTACTGCCCTCCAGCCCCATAAGGTGATAAGCAGATGAACAGGAGATGTGGTGGTCATTATTTTATAGTTATACTCCATCTGAAAATATGGTGAGCTTTAAAGATGGTAGAAATTATCTATGGGGCTGCATCTGAGCTATGCCCTTGAACCCTTAACCAAAAACACTGTTACCACCCAGGCATCCTGGTGCCTAGAATCCACCCCTAGGACCTCATTCCTTTGAGATAATCTTTCATTTCACCACGCTACCTATTTCTAATGCAAATATGCCCCTGGCAAGGACAGGGAAACTCTGTCACTCAAACCTTAGAGAGAATTAGTAGATCAAGCACTTGATTGGAGGGGTCCTATGACCAAGGAAATGAATATGAAAGAGGGATGTGGCAGAGAGGAAGAAGGGAAAGAGGCAGGCTCTGATTCCGAAGGGGGAGAAAATTGTTGGGGGTCCACAATGGGGAAGAGAGAAAAGTCCAGAAAGAGGTTAGACGCAGCTAAGGGAAGGGGGAGACCCCCCCAAGCTCCAGATTCTGGCTCTGCCTCTGGCTGTGTGACCTCAGTGACATCTTTTCTTTAAACCCCACTTTCCTCCTTTGCCAAAAGGGATGATAATTGTGAATATGATACAGGAGAGTGATCCATGGAAAGAGTAGGCACAAATGTTTGTTTCCTCCCCCTAGCCCTTAGCCAATCTCATAGTTCTACTGAGTACATAGCAATCTACAGGTAAATGACTCTCTCTCTCCTCACCCCAGCCCCTACACACAGGCTCCTTTGGCTTCTCCCAGCTTGAGCAGCCAAGGTCCCCAACAGGAGACTCTTTCAGTGGTTCCATAAAAAGGCAGTTTGTGCTGCTGTTGGCATTACTGGACAAGAGTCCCCCAGAATCAACACGCTGTTGCTTCAGACAGCTCTCAACACCCTCAGACAGCTCTCTCTGCTGTGCGTGAAAGGGAAAAGGGGGGTGGCTGCTGCACCCTGCGCTTCATAGGCACACATTCTTACTCTTTCCGTGTATTCCTGGAGCTCCAACGTGGACACCCTCAGCATATTCTGGCCATAGGGCCCTGCCCTCTCTCTAAGCTCCCACAATCCTTAGGATGAACAGCACACAACCTCCCACTTGATTCTATCCAATTCTTGCTTACATTTGGGCATGTACCAATTCTGCCTTAAGGAAGGGCGGTGAGCAGGCTGTCTTCTTTTCCTGGATTTTCATGGAGCAGCTAGCATGGGCAGGTCACTCAGCAAATGATCACCATCATACATCTGTGAAACTGACTCATTCCTAAATTCAACAGACATCGACATCTGACAAGAGTTCTTAACCACTGGGCAACAGTGGCACAAGGGATAGACCTTTTCAACACCTGGGAAAATGTTGGAGACGCCCCTTCCCCTAAAACAGTTGGCTCGAAAAGATTATTGCTAATGGGAGCACAGCAATGACAGCAGAATAACATGGAATGCAGACAACAGAGGGCTAGTTAAGGTGTTTGGTGACAGATTGACATGGATTTGAATCCTGCCTCTGTCATTTTGTACTTGGATGACTTCAGACAAGTTATACTTTCTCTGCCTCAGTTTCCCTCTCTATAAAATGAGCATAATAGTACTCATCTCATTTTGAGGATTAAAGGAGACAAATACACCTAAGTTCTCAGCACAGTGACTGGCCTATCATAAATGCTGTGGTTACTAATGGTAATAACAGACTTTAATGTAAAGACTATTATCTGGAATGAGGCTTGCAAGTGATATACAGGAAAATGCCAGAAGTCAAGGTTGGACAAGGCTGTTGGAAAACAGCTCACAGAACAGTGCAAGAAAGAAAGAAACAGGCTGGGTGCAGTGACTAATGCCTGTAATCCTAGCACTTGGGAGGCTGAGGTGGGAGGATCACTTGAGCTTAGGAGTTTAGAGAAAGGAAGAAACAAAATTATAAAAAATCAATGCCCTAAGCCACAGTTGACCCTACTTAGAATTAGCCATCTATCTACTAAGCGGGGCCCAACACCATACCACTTTCTATCAGGATAGTCAGATTCAGAGGGCATGGAGACTAGTGAAAATATAAAATTAGGCAAATATAATAATTAGTTCAAATATAAGCATTAGGTCTTTCTACTCTAGAAGCAACATGGCTTTGAAAGCTGTCTGGTGGAAAGAGCACTGGTGAGGGATACAGACCAGCCCCAACTCTACCATGAAGCCCCAAGAAACGACTAACCATTCCCACCTTGTTTTCCACAGTACCTGCTATGCTCTCCTCCCTGGGGAGGTGAAGTTCAAGTGGAGTGGTAAAGTGTTTTGAAAATGAACGTGGTGGCCGGCATGGTGGCTCATGCCTGTAATCCCAGCACTTTGGGAGGCCGAGGCAGGTGGATCACGAGGTCAGGAGTTCAAGACCAGCCTGGCCAACGTGGTGAAATCTCATCTCTAATAAAAATACAAAAAAAAAAAAAAAAAAAAACTTAGCCGAGCATGGTGGCAACACGCCTGTAATCCCAGCTACTTGGGAGGCTGGGGTGGAGAATTGCTTAAACCTGGAAGGTGGAGGTTGCTGTGAGTTGAGATCGTGCCACTGTACTGTAGCCTGGGCGACAGAGCAAGGCTCTGAAAAGAAAGAAGGAAAGAGAGAAAGCAAGAAAGAGAGAAAGAAGAGAGGCAGGGAGGGAGGGAGGAAGGAAGGAAGGGAGGGAGGGAGGGAAAGGAAAAGAAAGGAAAGGAAGGAAAGAAAAAGAAAGGAAGGAAGGAAGGAGGGAAGGAGAAAGAAAAGAAAAAGAAAGAAAGAAAGGAAAGAAAGAAAGAAAAGAAAAAGAAAGAAAATAAAGTAAAATAAAGTGCTGGCCAAAAGTAAGGTGTTACTATCCCTACAGCATGCCCCCTAGTACATGCCCAGACTGGTCTCTCCTTCTCAGCCTCTAGGGACCCTCCTTATCTTCAAGACTTGCTCAAGTCCTCCCTTCCCGTGAAACTTCCAGGGGTTGGGGAAGCCTCTTAATGCAACCTGATTATGTCTCCACTCGTGGCCACATGGTCTCATGATGATTTGACGGTCTATCTCCATTTCTATGTGCAGGGTCAGCATCTAATTCTCCTTTCCCTCCCTAGTGCCAGCAAGGGTCTGGCACTGAGTATGCACTTTGTGCATACTCAGTGTGACTTGAATAAACAAATGAGGCTTTCTCAACTACCCTAAATCACAAGGCTCTCCTCCCTCTTGATGGCAGCATTCAGTGGTAATTCATCTCTTCCTGCATACAAGATTTTCATATTGTGCTTACATGACACTGAACTAAGGATGCATTTTGTCTTACTCCCCTACTGAACCAGCTTCCAGGCCTGCATCCTCTGTATCCCCACAGCATCCACTGAGCCTAGGGCCTGCCCCTGAGGAATGCTTATTAAGCAGTTATTAATTTGCAGCCAGACTTTCCTGAGTCTCAGTCATCTGGTCAAGATGTTTGATAATTGCCCCATGTCAAACATTGTTAAAAGCACAAGATTTGGGGGACAGTCTGTGGTACTCTGAACAAGTGACTTAACTCTATAAATTTGCCTCCTTATATGTAAAATGGAGATAACTGTATTGACCTCATAGGGTTGGAATGAGCATTAAATATTTAATGCATGAAGCTCTTAGAATGCTGCCATTGCTCTGATTAGCTCAGACCCATCCTGTAAATCTGAGAAGTCCAGGTTCTATGAAGAAAACAGAACAGCCTCCCCTGCAGACAGTCACTTTTCTGCCTTTTCTCAGGCCTGTTCCTCTTGGAACTGGAGGAGGCAGGTTGTGAGTAGTGACGGTAATTTAGTAAGAGGATTTCCAGAATCCTGGTGTGTTCTGCAGAAATCCTGGGAATGTGACAAGGTGTACTTCAGACTCTGAGGAAGCTGGGTATTAGAACATCAGAGGCTCTCGCTTGGGGCCATAGAGCTCTGGGAAGCTGAAGTCCTACAGGCTTGCGGGGAAGGGGCAGAGACAGCGGGCATCCAACCACCCAGTCCTTGCACTGTGTGGTTTCCTTGTAAGCAAGACCATTCCCACAGCCCTGTGGAGGAGCCTGAGCCAAGTGGCCTGAAATGTTATCTTGGCACAAGTACCCAAATATCACAATCACCCATACATGCAGCTTTAGTCCCTGCTAGGCCTTCTGCTGGAAAACACTTCTATCATACCCTGCTTATAAAAAGTATACCTGTCCTCCAGAGCACAGCTCAAAGGATGCCTTTGCAGAACTACTGAATGCCTACTTATGTTGAAGCAGACCTTCTGCTGGGGCTACCAAGAGGAATGAGGAACCCAGAGCCTAGTGGGAGCAGCCTGGCAAATACATAAACATTGACATTCAGTGACCTGAGAGCTGGAATAGAGGCATTTACGAAGTACCGCACAGCCACAAAGCACTTTCCCTGCAAAGAAGGCAACTGACCAAAATTAAACAAATGAACAAAATCATTTCAATCCCGATAAGTGTTTTGAAGAAAATAAAGTCAGTTCATATGAAAGAAAGTGGCTGAGTGGTGTTATGGTCACAGAAGCTCTGTGAGGTAACATTGAGCCACTGCATTGAGTGGAATGAGGAAGAGCTCAGCAGTGGGGAGACTTTGGGGATGGCAAATGCCAAGGCCTGTGAGGTGGGAGTGATGGTGGTGGTGATGAACATGGTGATGATGGGGACAAGAAAGAATTCCAGTCTGGAACATAGCTGGGGACAGTAGTGGGAGGTGAGCTACACTGAGATTATAGCATAAGTAAAATGCTCTACAGTCATCCCTCAGCATCCATGGGGAGTCGGTTCCAGGACTTCAAGAGGATATCAGAATCTACAGATGTTCAAGTCTCTTGTATAAAATGGTGTAATATTTGTATATTACCTGCAATCTGCACACATCCTCCCAGATACTTTGTCACCTCTAGATTACTTATAATACCCACCACAATTTAAATGCTATATAAGAAGATGTTATACTGTATTGTTTAGGGAGTACAATATCATCTATTGCATCTGTGCTGAGCATGTACAAAATAAAGCCTGTTGTTATCCATGGTTTTTTTTTTCAAATATTTTCAATCTGAGGTGGAATTCACAGATGGAGAACACATGAATGTGGAGGGCCAACTGTACTCTGCCTTTTTTTCACTTGGCATTATAATGTAAAAATATTCTCAGTTGGGAAAAATGATTTGTAAACATTTTTAATGACTGCATTTTAAAAAACCATCATATAAAAAGAAAAGAAGGTCACTTTCAACTTAAAAAAAAAATCATCATATGATGTACTGCTCATCTGGGATATGCTTCTGGGAGGGGGACACTCCCTGCTTGGCCTGCAGCAGAAGGCAGTGGGGAGAAGGGCTTAAAGTTGTGGGAGTCAGGCTAGCCCCTCCCACAGGTGTCCTCATTGCCACTTCTTGGTCCCTGTGGTTAAGGTTCAAAGTGGCAAAAGTCCCACTGATCAAACCTGAAACTGTCAAGATGTCCTGTTCCCAACAGAGAGTATCTGAGCTCCAGAAACTTCCCTCTTAGGCCTCCACTCCCCCTTCCTTTGTACTATGCATTCTATTCTGACTCCCATGGCTGGAGCAGATCAAATGTACACTCTCAGTGTTCCCTGGTAACGACCTCTCCCCTGCCTCTGATTTCAAGGCACAGGCAAAGCTAACAAGGCCTTCCTCCAGGAGGCTGCTCTTCTTTCTCCTCTCCTACCCCAGCTTTTGGCTCCTGGCTTCTCTGGAAAGCCGCAGGACTCCACCAGCTTCTCTCTGCCTGAACAGTTCAGTCTTCAGGGCTGGAGCTGCAGGGTCTGCGGAATTCCTGTCCATACTCATGTATCCACTTGTTGGCCACTGGGAGAGAACGGGGAAGAAGGAGACAGCAGGCTCAGCAGAGTGGACAGCAGCAGTGCTGCAAACCGATGCACACTCACAGGGCTATGTGAGCACCGCCTTAAATTCTGCATCCTAGGCAACTCACTTGCCCATCCTAGTCCTGGCCTCACTACTAGACTACAAGCTGTTTCTTCCAGCAGATAAATAGCAAAGAAGACGTTGTCCTCTGGAAAAAATCTGGCAAGTCCTGTCTCCTGTAAACTCATTTTCAAACATTTGGGAACTAGGGTCACTCATCCTTCATTTTAAAAGCCCATGTCCCCCATGAAGCCATTCCAGAGTACTGAGAGAAAAAAGGGTGGCATCTCCTGGCAGCCTCCATCTCAGCTCATGAGCCCCCTTCCACTTCTTTGTCTTCAGAGCTAAGTGCTCCTGGACATATATGTGACATAAACACGTCCATCAGCTTATTTATCTCTTCTTTGTTTTTCCACTTCCTCATGGGGAGCACTAGACGGGAGAGGCAATGGCTTGACACGTCTTTCCTTGGGGTAGAGTGGGGATGGGATACCATATTCCTTTCTGGCAGTACTCAGGAATCAAGGCGTTATCTGGTCAAGTGAACAAACCTTTACCGACACTTACCCTGTAACAGGAACCCCTGCCTGTTATGGGCTCCCAATCTGCTGGGGCACCTGATTCATAATCTGATCTTCTCAATATAATGTGGCACTGTAATGAAGCATTTGGAATGGGAAGGCTGTGCTAGGTCCCACCCATTCCCTGTTTCACTCTACTCTGTACCCTGTACCCTCTTCTCATGCCCAGAAAGGCAGGACTTACCCCACTTATTTCCCACCAGGACAGGACAGCCAGCATGAAGTGTGTCACTGTCCCCTTCACCACTCCTGTGCAGATTCCACCAAAACAGCGCTGCATTCTGAAACAAGAGGGCCCACCCCCAGCGGGGGTCAGTCCAGAACCTCAGTCCTCGGGAAGCTCACACTAAGGACAGATGCAGGCATGTCATTTAAGAACCTCTTCATGCAGTCTGGGAGCAATGCATGCATAAAATGCTGCAAAATGGCATAAGTTGCCATTTACTCATTCATGCATGGGTCACTGACAGAGTCTACTGCACCCCAGGTCCTGGGGATGCAGAGACAAATCATATCCAATTCTGCTCTCCAGGAGCTCACAAGAAACAGACATAAAACAGACCTGAACAAGACAGTTTGGTGAGTGCTGGGAGAAAGGTGAGCACATTTGTCATTGGATCACTGAGGAGAAAACACCCAACAAAACCACATGGTGGAACAAAATACTCCATACAGCTGAGCACGTCATTAACTCAGAAGCTTTTTCTCCCTTAGCCACTTATAACTAACACCTTCAGGGAGTAGGCAGTATCATAATCCCCATTTTCGTAGCAATGAACTGGAGGCTCAGGCCTTTAAATAACGCAACAGAAGAAGGAGCCAAGTGAGGACTCAAGCCCAGGTGTTCTGATGCTAAATCCTGTATGTTTTTCCCCCATACACTGCTTCTTTGCCCTATCTACTTACTGTAGTCAAATTACTTTAGCCTTGGCCCTCAAAGTAGACAAAACCCAGGTCATGAAACCTTCCAGGATGCATTACCAGCCTCTATGTTCCCAAGCCTGCAAGAGGCGCCCAATTCCTAGCATTCAGAGATACCTGGCATTGATTTATCAGCTGCTTAGGATGCACCAGGCACTGTACTACCTGCTTTACAGGAATGATCTCATGTAGTTCTCATCATTTCATTACTGAATTAGGTAAGGGCTGCCAGGGAGTTGGACTGATCTGAAATTTGGAGGAAATATTCATGAAGCAAACCTCTTACACTTGGTTTTTCTCGGTGCCTATCCTTTCCAAATCCCTATTGCACTGCCATGATGCCTGCTGACATCTCTGTAAACTCCTAGATCAAAGGGCTATGAATTTTCCTCTGCAGTCTCTGTGCCCCTGGCTTTCAATGTGGACTGAACTAATGACCGAAGGAACTGGATGCTGTAGAGGATTCAAAGTAAATAAAACAGAGCTCTTATCTTGAGGAGCTGTACTGTGACAGGGAATACAGATGTGTAATCATCTACCTGCAATATAAGTATAAATAAAACAACAAATAGAGGCACAAGTGACAAGGATACGTGTGGTAGTAAAGAAGACTGTGGGTTCATCTGTGATTCTGGGAATCAGGAAAGACCTCTTTTTGGTCCACCTCCCAGGAATGGGCTTGCAAGCACAGACAACATGAAGGTTAGGGGGTTAGCACTGTACTCCCTCAACCCCATCCTGTGGGACCAGGGCCCCACTCACCTTAACCACAGGCACGCTCAAGTTGGCATAGATGAAGGCTGTGGCTCCTCCAGCTTCGACTGAGCTCAGCTACAAGACCAGAGGAAGAAGCCGGAGTTAAAATAGCCACCAACTTCCCTATGGTCGTACGATGTCATTTCTGCATAGATTCCTTCCCCTAGTCTTCTATTCGACTCTGAGAGAAATACTTGAAAGACAATGATCCAACTTAGGAACTTTCAGAGCCTACTCAACGGCACTGGTGTTTGTTTTGGTATTCCTCCTTTATTTTCCCACCTAGCTAACATCCTTTTTGAGGGCTACAATTAGTAGATTCAAACTTTTTTGATTAAGGCCCTTAGGAAAAAATACATTTTAAATCATGACCCAAGACACACACACACACACACACACACACACACACACCACACACACCCTGAAATACAATTTTCATAAAGCATTCTTACTGTCTGAGATAGCTTGTGATCTTTTCTATTTTATTTTATTCTATTCTAGTGTAGTTTTCTTAAATGTTCATCAGAACCATTAAATTAATCTCACAACCTATAATGGATCATGACTTGTGGCTTGAAAACCAGTTTAGATTATGATTTGTTTTGAAAGCTAGGCATCATAGGAACTACTTATTACACCTTTGACGTATTCTCCAGATCACGCCACTCCTCTCCAGAGAACCTAAGCTAAGGAGTTTCATCACTGGTCTGTTCTAAGATTATAGATATATTTTCTTAATGTGAAGGTTTTTTTTTTCTGGTTGTCACAGAAATATATAATAATTGCAAACTTTTCTAAAAGAGGAAAGTATTTTAGAAATACTATCCTTACTATTGATACTTATCAATGTCCATCCAGAAAAAAAGTTACAGTTTACATAGTGATGGTTGACATTTATTGAGCACTGACTATATGCTAGACATTACACTACATCCTTACAAATATATTATCTTTTATTCCTCACAACAATCCTAGGAGTTACAATTGTTATTGTTTTTAATTCTTCACATTTTACAGATGAAGAAACCAAGTCTTAGAGAGCTTAAGCACTTTATAAACGGTCACATGACTCTCCTGTGACAGAGCCAGCATTTGAGCTGAGCCAGTGACATGTGACTACAAAGTTCCTGCTCATACCATTATGCTACACCTTTGGAAATTTAGGTCATATCCAAATGTTTGCTATTATAAACAACACTGCACTGAACAACTTAATGAAAAAAATTGCTTTGCATTTTGGATTATTTTCATAGGAAAGAGTCTTAGCACTAGTATTACTGGGTCAAAAGGATATGTGTAAGTTTCATACTCCTGATACATATTGCTAAATTATTTTTTCAGCAGTTACATCACACAAGAGTGCCAGTTTTACCTCACCTTGCCTAGCACTATCTGCCAGAAGGTTCATGCTCTTTAATCTTAAGGCAGTCAGATCCCAGTACATTTATTTGTGTTATAGAGCAAGAGCTATAGGAGGTAGGATGCTGGCCCTTGGTAGATCCAAGTGAACTGACGTGGTGATTCGAAACATGGAAATGGCAGTGGTAACTGTTAGCATTCCTTGGCTCCTCCTGTAGCACACTGGGAAAGCTGATGAGAACAACAATTGGCTCCCTGTGTTCAGGTAACTAACAAATCAGATAATTCTATTCTAGACCTTGTCAAGAATGGGTCACCTGCACTTTCCTGCATTCTTTTACCTGTGGTTTTACAATACAGTGGAAAGGAATGACATATCCAACACATTAAAAAGAAAGTCATATTCTGCATGCAATGAAACTCATGAGCACAGCATGGGCTATGAGAACAGTGGGGAAGGGAGGTAAATCTTCCCTCTGTATACCTTCTACTGTTTTGTACTGGAGCTCATTTTTTTTTTTTTTTTTTTTTTGGTAGAGACAGGGTCTCACTATGTTGCCCAGACTGGACTCAAACTTCTGGGTTCAAGTGATCCTCCTGCCTCAGCCTGCCAAGTAGCTTGGACTGCAGGTGCATGCCAACACACCCAGCTTGGGACTGGTCTTATGCCCAATCTGAGCAGAAAATCACCAACTGGACTTCAACTCAATCCTCTGTACTTCTTAAAGATTATTTTCTCCCTACAATATGACTCTTAGCTTTCACACAAACCTTAACATTTGTCTTGAGAAATGTTTGTCTTGAGAAATCCCAATATGAAGATGAAAGCCTTGGACATAATTTAGCACTTCCCAGGTCCCACAATACTGCTTCCCCTTTATGAGGCCCTTTCCTTTAATTGCTCTGTGGGATACAATGACAGAAACATATAGTATGAAACTTTCCAGAGTGACATCCCTTCTTACATTATCTCATCAGATCCTCACAACAACACTGTGAGGAGGCATGGGGCAAAAAGTGAGCTCAAATAATAGATGTAATTTGTGCTGAGGCTACATAGTAAGTGGCAGAATCTGGATTAAGTCAACTGACTCCAAACCCAAAGTGCATTCCATTCCACTGTGTCTCAAATACCTAAAGCTCAAATGCACATGCATGCACATATATGTGAAACTGTGCAAGAGTATGTGCATGCACGCATGCACACGCGCGCGCGCGCACACACACACACACACACACACACACACACACACACACACACACTTGCTTTTGCCATTTAAAATTACTGGGCTACCTTCACCATAGTAACTGAGGCCCTGTAACCAGGGAACCAGCCATAGGAGATACTAGAGGATAGAGAACAGAGATATATTGTACCCTAGATGCCCTTTTTTTTTTTGGCAGTAGTTCATTCTTTCACTGCATGTGACCTCCCATGACAGTTGGAGTGATCAACCAGAGATGCAACCAGCTGCAGCTCCAAGATATGTCCCCTGCCTGATAGCTGACTTCAGAACGATCAGAATGACCACTACAGAGGCCAGGCACCATTGTAAATGGAAGCCTTTCAGTTCCACAGGAAGTACAAAACTGAGCCACATGGAGAAACATATTGGAATTGCTGGCATTAAAGAATACACAGAATGCTGGCCTCTGACTGCCCTTTCTTGGCTGTACTGTGGAGACCAGAGACAGTCCTCATAGAAGAGGGAAAGCTGGGGTAGAGGATGTCTGCTATTCTAAAGAGCCTGAAACAAGGACTTCATCTTTGGTTTTTATATAGAGCCCTTATACATAATATGTTTGTCTCTTCGGTTAACAGTAAGATATCTCTTCTAATAAGTGATTACTTCTAACAATCTCTTCCAGTGACAGGTGACTGGAATTATGGCTTGGCCATAGAGAAGGAAGTAAACCCACATGATCTGAAGGGAAGGGGATAGGTGAGATGATACAGACTGGGACCAAATCCTGATCAGGCCAGGAGTTAGGAGAGAAGTACAATTTACTGTTTTATTTTGAAAGGGGTGTCATGGAGATTTTACTGACGATTTTATAGAGAGATAAGGAAGAGAATTTTCACTGACTATCACAGGCAGCACTCACTGAATTCCTCTCAGTGTCTCTGTTCTTCCCTCTCATAAATCTGCTGCCTCATTCCTCCTCCCTCTCTCTTCCCACAGCTCCACAACCTCATCTACAGGTTGTTTTTCAACATTGACTAGTTCATGAAACCTCAGGGACACAAACTCTCATATCTTCCTCTTGCATTGTTCAAGTCCCTCTATCTCTTGTCATTCAATGGAACTCCAGTTCCCATCCTAATCCACTGTCCATACCAAGGTCATATTTAGATTTACACACTGTCAGCACTTTGAAGGTAGAAAACTTGTCTTGTATTTATTCACATCTCCTATAGTGCCTATCAAAAATGCTGTCTGAAATTTGCAAAATTCCTGGAGATTTTTTGCACTGAGTACCAGATAAAATCAATATGTGAAATTGCTTTGAAAACTAGAAAATAAAGCAGAGCTATAAATAGTCATGAAGTAAGAAGCCCAGAGCAAGACTCACATAGATCATAAACGTTGCAACTCGGTTTCCAGACTTCATTCTGTAGAGGGGGCTGCTTGGTGACTAAGAAGAAAACAGAACATATCATTATTTTATGCAGATGGCACCAGTGGAACAGCAAGGATTCCACTATTAATACACATAGAAGTAAAATGGGGGCATCAAGGATGGGATATAGCTCTTAGGTATGTGCCTGTCTTTGCTGGCAGGTACTCAATACAATTTTTAAAAATAATTTATTAGATATTTATATAAAAGAACTGTATACTAACCAAATGGCTACTTGTCAGTAGTGAAAGTAGTATATGAGGGGTTAATTTCACCTTTTAATTCTCTGTGAAATACAGAAATTAATATATATTACAGATAATTATTCTATAGGAATATCAAACCATAAGTCCAGAGTTCTAATTACTTGCTGAAGAGACATACTCTTTTTTTTTTGACATGGAACAGTTTGAGATATGATTTTCATACCATAAAATTCATCCTTTGTAAGCGTACTGTTCAATGAGTTTTAGTAAATAAACAGTTGTCCAGTAATTCCCATAATTGAGGTTTGGAACACAGAACACTTCCATCTGCTCAGAAGTTCCCTCATACGAGTCAGTGTCAATCCCTGCTCCTACCTCCAATCTCAGGCAACTCACTTATCTGCTTTCTCTCTATAGCATTCCATTGTGCAGATATATCAAAATTTGTTTATCCATTCACCTGTTGACAAGACATCTGGCCTGTTTCCAATTCTTAGTTATTACAAATAAAGCTACTATGAACTTTTGTGTACAAGTGTTTGTAGAGACATATTTTCTTTTTCTTTTGGATAAAATACATAGGAGTGAAATGGCTGGACCACAAGTAGGTGAACCTTTAACTTCTTAAGAAACTGTAAAACTTTTTTCCAAAGTGTCTGTATAATTTTCCATTCCCACTAGCAGTGTATGAGAGCTCCAGTTCCTCCACATCCTCACCAACACTTGGTATAATCTTATTTTATTGTAGCCATCATAAGAGAGTCAAGTGTTATCTCATTTCTCTAATGACGTTGAGCATCTGTCCATATGCTTCTTAGCCATTCATTTATCCTCTTTGGAGAAGCACCTATTCAAATAATTTTTTGTCCACAAGAAACTGAATTATCTTATTACTGAGTTATAAAGGTTTTATAGGTATTTTGGATACAAGTTCATTACCAAATATACAATTTACAAATATTTTTTCCTAGTTGGCAGCTTGTCTTTTCCTTTTCTAATGGTGCTTTTTTGAAAAGCAAAGGATTTTAATTTGTTCCAATACCATCTATTGAAAAAATTTTATCTTCTTCACTGAATTTCCTTGGCACCTTTATCAAAGCCAATTGATCATAAATGTGTTAGTTTGTTTCTGGACTCCGTTCTGTTCCATTGACCTCTCCCTTACACTGGTACCACACTGCCTTGATTCTTGTAGCTGTATACTAAGTTTTGAGATCAGGTAGTGTGTGTCCTCCAATTTGTTCTTTTTCAAAATTGTTTTGGCTGCTCTAGGTTTTTTGCATTTCCATATACATTTTAGGATCAGCTTATTAATTTCTATAAAAATAAACCTCCTGGAATTTTTATAAAGTTGGGGTTAAATCTATAGATCAGTTTTGGAGGGGTCATTTTAATCCTCAAAAATTACTACTGGGTATCTACCCAAAGGAAAAGAAAGTATTATATTAAAGGAAAAACACCTGAACTCAGATATTTATTGCAGCACTATTCATAACAGCAATGTCATGGAACCAACCAAAATGTCCATCAATGGTTGACTTGATAAAGAAAATGTGGTGTATATATACATAATGGAATACTATGCAGCCATAAAAAGAGTGAAGTCATTTCCTTTGCAGCAACATGGATGGAGCTGGAGGCTCCTAAGTGAACTAACTAAAAAGCAGAAGATAAGCTATTGCATGTTCTCACTTATAAGACGGAGCTAAACAATGGGTACACATGGACATAAAGATGGAGGTAATAAACACTGGGAACTCCAAAGTGGGGGAGGATGAAAGGGGAGTGAGAGTTGAAAAATTACGTATCAGGTACAACGTTCAATCTTTGGGTGATGGGTACGCTAGAAATGTAGTCCCCACCATTACACATGCAATACCCATATAACAAGCATGGCTGGGTGCCATGGCTCACTCCTGTAATGTCAGCACTTTGGGAGACTGAGGTGGGAGGATCACTTGAGCCCAGGAGTTCAAAACCAGCTTGGGCAACATAGCAAGACCTTGTCTCTACAAAAAAAAAAAATTTTTTTTAATTAGCCAGGTATAGTCCTAGCTACTTGGGAGGCCGAGATGGGAGGATCGCTTAGCCCAGGAGTTCAAGGCTGCAGTGAGCTATGATGGTGCCGTTGCATTGCAGCCTGGGCAACAGAGCAAGATCCTGTCTTATAAAGAAAAAAATACATAAATAAATACATACATAAAAAACAAACACACATACCCCATGAATCTAAAATCTTAAAAAAATTATTTGCTATTGTCAGCAAAGATGGCCAGTTGAGATCATAAGGATAGAAGAGTGACTGGAGGAAGGACAACCCTCACGAGGAAGTCCCTGAATGAAGCAGTCAGATGACTCCATGACATGCCACATTCTTCCCTCACCAGCAAATTTTAGAAGGTGGATGGTGGCAGACAAGAAAATGAGTCAGCAACAATATGCTTGAAACTAAGGCTTTCAGATATTTCTGGAACAAGAAACTTTGTTCTAAAATTTCACTTAGTATTCCCTGAGAGCCTACAAGAGCTCTGCCTCAGAGAAATAAATAATGTCCTGGCTCCCTACCCCAGGGGATTTGTCATTGACTCCACCATTACCGTAGCGTGGTCAAAGTGAGGCTCATAGTGCCCTCCGATGCCATAGTTCACCACCTGCAGATACTCTGCATAGGGAGGCCGGACATCAAGGCCTGTGAGGGCAGCAATGCGGTGGTTGAGGGTCACCAGCATTGGGTCAACGGTGTCCTTCAGCCAGGCACTAAAACACACCACAGATTGGAGCATCAGTGATCTGATGCCTGAAATGATTAAATGATGTCTCTGAATGAATGAAAAAACAAATGAATTACATTAATTGCCAGAAGGAAGGCTGGAAGGAAGGAAGAGAGGAAGGGAAAACAGACATCAATGTCTAATTACCTACTCATCCCTCAACCACCAGGTGTGGTTGCTCACACCTATAATCTCATCACTTTCAGAGATTGACGCAGGTGGATCACCTGAGGTCAGGAGTTCGAGACCAGTCTGGCCAACACAGTGAAACCCCATCTCTACTAAAAATACAAAAAATTAGCTGGGCATGGTGGTGGGTGCCTATAATCCCAGCTACTAGGGAGAATCGCTTGAACCTGGGAGGTGGAGGTTGCAGTGAGCCAAGATTGTGCCATTGCAATCCAGCCTGAGCAACAAGAGGGAAAGTTTGTCTCAAAAAAAAAAAAAAAAAGAGAGAGGTTAATGGTTAAGTAGTTGGTTTAGGATCACAGGGGATCAGGGACTGGTCACATTTCTCTAAATCCCAAGCTTTTCCCATAGTACCCAGGTCCCTCTGTTCAGATGTCTCTACAACATAACAATTTTAAAGGTAGGTGTTGTGTTGTATTCCTCTTTGTATCTCAATATTGTTGAGGTAGAGAACAAAGTGAACTGGTGAGGTGACAGGCATGGGCCACCACAACTGGCCCAACCATTAACCTTATAAGGGTCAGTGTGCTGTCTATAAAACTGGGATGATAACAATATCTACTTCACAGACTTGGAAAGATTCTGAGAGGCAATGCTTACAAAGACGCTTTGTGAATTATACATTAGTGTTACTGTTAAACACAGGAAAATCTCTGCTTTACTGCAAGACAAACCAGAATAGGGCAAAGGCCAAACGGCAGAGTTTGGTCTCTTCCTAAATGTCTTGTTGAGGTTCTGACAAAGTGGCAATTTTGGAATCAGAATTTACGTCCCTGGGAAATGAGGAAGTACTCCCCAAAGCCAGTAGGTCTCCTGGAGAAACAATACAGCTCTGAAGGAAGAGCCTTGGCATGATATGAACGACAATTTCTTTGCTCTGTTTTTGATGGGTTAATGTGTTCATTCTTTCAAATAAAGTGCAAGCAGAGTGTTATGCCACATGCTCTCAGGTTTACAGAGATCCCCAAGACAGAGCTATTGCCTTCTAAGAGCTCATGGATTATGGGGGAAAGGACAAACACAAATGTAACTAAGAACAAAGTGAGGTACAGTGAAAACATGAGAAAGAGACTTTGGTGCCGAGGAGCACAGAGGAAGAGGTTCATTCTAGTGGGGCACTCAAGATGCTGACATTTAAGCCAAATTTTCAAGGGTGCATAAAATTTCAATAGATGGAAAAGATGTAGGAGTATTCCAGCCTGAAGAAACAGCACAAGCACAGACAGGGAGGTGTGGCAATAAATTATACATAAGTAGATAGGAAGAAGTAATGGGAGATAAGGCTGGAGAAGCAGGCTCAGGACATGATGTAGAAAGCTGAAAACACTGTGATATGGAATCTGGACTTAACTTTATGGATAATGGTCTGTGAAAGTGTGTGAGCAGGAAAATTATTTGGCAATTAGGAGTTTCCTGGTGACCTTTGGGAGACCAACTCCAGTGAAGTTGTGAGGACAGAACCAAAAGTCAAAGAGTTGAAGAGTAATGCAAGTGGAGAAAGATAAAGTAGTTTCTTGTTCTGAAAAGGGAAGAAAATACCACCTGCTCCCCTAGAAGCAATTAATCTAAGGCTGAATTTTCTCTCTGACACTAAAATATCAGAAAGATTAGAAAAAGCAATGAAGCTGAGGTCATACAGACCCTTCATAGTTTAGAGAATAACTACTAATATGAAATGCCCTTAATATACCAGACCAAGTAAGTTAAGCCAAATGATTCTGAATCACAGCTTTCATCACTCACCTCCTTTCCCAGACAGCACAAACTAATCTCCATCCTGAGGTCTGGCCTCTCCCCAAGGATGCTGACGTCACTGTCTCACATGTCTTTGGTGGATGCAAGTAAAGGGCTGCAGTGGGTGGTGGGCAGGGCTGGAGGAGTTGGATAAAGCTGGGCTCTCACAGCTGAATCTGCCCCTCTAGAGAAGCCATCAGAGCCAGAGAGTCTATTCCTCCTTCTGGTCTCATTGTTGGCAAGTTGTGCTTTGAATATGAGTCAGGAGGTGGGAATGGAATTTGTAAATTACAAACATGGACAGGACTATATTTTCTGGGAAAGAAATACTGTTTAGGAGAACAACTATAGACTTATTTTTTGGTTTAGGGCAGAGGAGCTCTTCTAAGTCTCTCTTGAATGGCCTTCTAGTTAAATCATCAGATGATCTAACAACCTGGGAAAGGAAAGTTGAAACTTCTTACTCTTGAAAAGAATGTACAGCTATAAATGTGAACTAGGAATTCTCCACCTCCAGCCTGAATGGCTGTTGCTGACAGTCCCTGAATGGCTGTTGCTGACCTGGCAGTCAGCTATGTTACAGGCCCAAGGGTGGGCAGCAGGTATGACCAAGGAAGGGCCCTTCTTACCTTTTGCTGATGCGGTACTCCACTTGTAACTGCTTCTCCCCTGATGCCACAACTGATCTCTGTAGCTGGTGGGAAGGATGTAAGACAAAGTCCAAGTGGTTATGATGCAAAAGGAATGGCTTGTCACTTCCACAGACATGCTCCTCTATTAAGCATAAACATGACAGACACCAGTTCCTCCCTAATTAGAGGACATTTTGCATGTGGGACTAATTAGTGACAGCTATCAATCCTGAAAATAAAAGATCATAAGTGACCAAAGATCGTAGAGTTGAAAATAACATTTAGCACTGTGTGTGGTCGACAGTAAGCACCCAATAAAAGTTTGCTGAGTTAAATTTAACTGTTAATTGAATCCCTTTTGTATCTGCAAGACTGTGAGTTAGGTAAGAACAGAGGCTATTTCTCACCCATCTTTGTTTTCCAGGGTCAGACATAGGGCCTGACCTATGGTAAGCACTTCATGTTTGTTGAATTAAATGAATACCTCCAGCAAAAGGAAATCCTCTACACTCAGAGGCAGCCTGCTCCTTTTGAATATCCTAACGAAAGCCTTTCCTTACAGAGACTCAGAATCTGTTTTTGCTACAACTACTTTTTAAAAAATTGATATATAATAGTTACAGATGTTGAGGGTACTTGTGAGATTCTGATAGCTGCAACTGCCTTGATTATGAAAAGACAGCAACAGGTTTGATATCACTAGTTTAACTAAATGTCTCTCTTTTGTTCTGAATGTCTAGGTATAGAGTTTAAATTATTATCATTATCTTTAGAGACAGGGTCTTGCTCTGTTGCCCAGGCTGTAGTGCAATAGTATGATCATAGCTCACTACAGCTTCCAACTTCTAGACTCAAGCAATCCTCTCACTTTAGCCTCCCAAATAGCTGGGACCATAGGCACATGCCACCAAACCTGGATTTTAAAAATGTTTTTGTAGATATGGGGTCTTGTTTTGTTGCACAGGCTGGTATTGAATTTCTGGTCTCAAGGGATCCTTCCACCTTGGCCTCCCAAAGTGCTGGGATTATAGGCATGAGCCACTGTACTGGGCCTAAATTATTTTTAAATAAAGTGCCTCCTAATTGCAAAATCTAGGAACAGAAAGAGAAATATTATTTATTTACATAAGGGTAAAGGTGTCTACTTCTGCCTCTGTCATCAGAATATCAGCTCCATGAGGGCAAGGACTTTGCCTTTTTCCAGTGCTAGATCCCCAGGGTCCTGAGAATGCCTGACAAGGGAGTAGGTGCTTAGTACTGGTTAAATGAACAAATGAATGAATTAAACAGGGAACTGCACTTAAAGGCACTCATGGGGCTCAGACCCAGCTCTGGTGCTTCTCAAGCAGGCAGAGCAGTGCAATGAGCTACGCAGACAGAAACTCTTTCCCTTCCCTGAAGCTTCCATAACATCATTGTCCCTCCTGCTAAACCAGGTAGACAGTCTGAGAAAAGCCTCTTCCTTTCCTTGGGCCTGTTTCCCCATCTATAAAATGCAGCACATGAACAACATGTTCTTGCAAATTCCTCTCATCATGTGGCTCTACAATCTTACAAAGCAGGAAATCCATTGTCCCTGGTGTCCTCTCCCGGGCCATTTGCAGAGGAGAGACTCATGGAAGAGAGATGCTCCCTTCTGTTCTTTTAGGGCAAAATCAGTGGTTTCAAAAAAGCCGCCTAAAGAATCCCCCCCCACCCTAAATTAAGGAGCCACCTTATGCTTAATTCCTTTAACAATCATGAATTGTCCACCTACCAGTCACTAGTTTTTTGGAACAAATATTTATTGGTTGGTCTAAGTTGTGCTAAGCACTGTGCTAGGCACTGGTTGGTCTAAGTTGTGCTAAGCACTGTGCTAGGCAATGGAAAAACAATCTGTTATCCCAGACAATGTCCCTGACCCTAAGTCACCTAATGGGGCCATAATAGGTAAGTATAGAATGCAGTGGAAATATAGCAAGGGGCACATAGCCCACTCTTATGAGGGACAGGAAGTCTTTCCAGGATGTTCACAAGACACACTGGAATCATACAGGTGAGAAGTCAAGAGCAGTGCGTTCCAGGCAGAAAGAAGAGTGTGCAGCTAAAGCATCAGTGCTAGGGGAGATGAGGTGGAAGGGGTTGGCAGTGGCCAGGCCACGGAGCCTTGTAAGCACTTGAGGGCAAAAGTGACCCATTAAAAAGTTTCAGCAAGGGCTTAAGTGGTCACACCTGACCTTTTAAAGATAACTCTGGCAGTAATGGGCAGAACATTGGGCAAAGCATTTGCAGAAAGATGATGCCTGCTAGTTTACAGTCTGACTGGGGAGACAGGATGCTGACCCATGAAACTGTCAGTGATATCAGACAACACATAAACAGTAGAATACATTTAAAAGTTAAGTACCAACCAGTGAGAAAAAGCTTAGAGTTTAGAGGAGGAATAAGTAATTGTACATGGCTTCAAAAAGTGCTCTGAAAAAGAACAAAAGGAGGCCAGAGTGGTCAGGGCTAGTGGGCCCAGTGAAGGTACAGGGCTTCAACTGAGTCTTCAAAGATGGGCAGGATATGGCAAGAAAGAGAGAGAGGTGATGAGTGAGTGTGCTTTGGGGAAGGGACAGTGACTAGGAAGCAGAGATATTCAACACAAGCCACTGAGGCATCTGTCTTCAGTTCCCATGGAAGAACCACTACCAGGTAAGCCCAGGGCTTATTCCTGGGAGAGCCACAGACAAGACAGGCAGCAGCAGCCCCAGAGAGATGCTTGTAGGGGAAGGAAGTGTAGCAAGGTCTGTGCATGCCAAATGGACAATCTGGCCATGAACATTTAAATCAACGTCTCTGGGTGGGTCACTTCTCCCGTTACTATGGCAACGGGACTGTCCTAAGGAAAAAGCAGCTGCTGGCCAAATGCTGCTACTACTGGTTCACTGCAAAGCTGAACCTGTTTGCTCCAATTCACCAATGAGGCTTAATCATCTCAAAAGACTTCTGTGCAAAGATTCTAGACTTTCCTGGAGAGGCTTTTAGATGAAATGATGATTGCTTCCCTTCTCCCTCCAATCCATATCTGCTGTCACAGTCTTCCTTAAAAATCAGACATGATCATGCAACTCTTTCATTAAAACTGTCCAACAGCTCTCTTGCTGCCTACAGGATAATATCCAAACTCCCCAGCATGGCATTTATAGCATCTGCTAATGGTGTCTCACATCTAGCCTCATCTCCTATCACCTCTTGCCCCCATCCCTTCTTGTACACTTTAGCCACCAAGCATCTGCCCAGTCTCTGAACATACCACATATCAGGCCCTTGCACATACTGTTTTGTCTTTCTGGAATACCCTTTGCCACCTTCTTTCTCTGATAGATGTCACCTCCACAGTGAAGCCTTCCCTGATTCTTCCTCTGTTCCCCACCTGTTCTTTACCCAATTGCCTTTTCTTCAGAGGAAGCCTCGCTTTTTTATGTGCATAGCACAACTCTCTGTACACACCTTTATGACAGCATATATCCCAGCGTAGTGTAAATTTATGTTTTTCCCCATTATGTACTAAGTTCCCAAGAGGAAAGAACAAATACTTCATCTCACTGTAAAAGCCCAGCATCAGGCCAGTGTCTAGCACACAGTGGGCTCTATTCTATTGATGAATGACTAATGGCTGCCTGGATGAACTGCACACGTTAAGGTAACAATGTCTGGCTTGACAGCAATAATTCTGAGGCAATATTAATGTGCCATCTTTAAAGAGACAACATGCTTATAGAGGTGCATTTCATTTAAAAATATATATTTAGCACACTTCCTAGTGGGAGGATGAAATGTCCTCTTCCCATTGACATCCAGCTTGGCTTGGTAACTTGCAGTGCTTTCCCTGTGGAAGATTTAGAGCCTTTCTGTTGACCAGATGGCCACATGCTTTGCTCTGACCAATGACACACGGGTGGAAGTAACATCTGGCACTTCCATGCAGAAGCTTTATGAGCCCAGCTCATGTTTGCCATTTGTCTTTTTCCTCTTCCATGAGACTGGCAATGTCCTATACAGAGGCTGCTCTGTCAAGCTGGGTCTCAGAGTGAAGAGAGTGTGTGGGGCGGCTTTAATAAAAATTTAATTTAATCATGATTGTGATTTAATTGTAATAATAATTACATTATAACTGAATTATAACTAAATTTTTCCTTAGAACAGCCCTGTTATCATGGTAACAGGAGAACTGACCCACCCAGAGATGTTGATTTAAATGTTCATGGCCATGTCATCCATTTGGCATGCACAGACCTTGCCACACTTCCTTCTCCTAGAAGCATCTCTCTGGGGCTACTGTTGCCTGTCTCGTCTGTGGTAGATTCAGCCCTGAGCTCACATGATAGTGACTCCCCCCTGGGAACTGAAGACAGATGCCTCAGTGGCTTGTGTTGAATATCCCTGCTTTCTAGTCACTGTCCCTTTCCCAAAGCACACTTGCTCATCACCTCTCGCTCACCACATCCTGCCTGTCCTTCAAGACTCAGTTGAAGCCCTGTACCTCCATTGGGCCACTAGCCCTGACCACTCTGGCCTCCTTTGGTTCTTTTTATAGCTAAATTATAATCATATTATAATTAAATTACAAAGTTTAATTTATAATTATGTTATTATTCATAAATCCATACATGAGGCACAGAAAGAGATTAACAATAATAAAATAGAATAAATATATACTGTAATAAAAGTTACGTGAATGTGATCCCTCTCTCTCAAAATATCTTATTGTATTACACTGAGTGTAACTTAAACCACAGAAAGTAAAATTGCAAATAAGGGGGGACTACTGTACCTCTAAGTTCTAGCTGTGGCTCCAGTTACATGTGTGACCTTAACAAGTCCCTTCTCCTCTCTGGGCCTCAATTTCCTTTTTAACAAAATAATGAAGTCGACCTTTCTACTCTAACTCTGTAAATATGTGCTAGGATTTTACTACTTGCCCCTGTCATTTCACCCATTTTTCCCCTTCTACCAATTATATGGAATGGTTAACATGTTGGAAGTGTTCTTTTTTATTTGTCTTTTTTTAGGTTAAATTTACACACAATGATATGCACAGGTCTCAAGTGGACCATTTGGTGAGTTTTGACAAATGCATACAGCCACATGTATCATGTCCCTAACAAGATATTGACAGCACATTTTCAATACCCCAGAGACTCCTCTTGCATCTCATCCAGTTAATCCTTTCCCTCCAGAGGCAACCACTATTGTGACTTTTTTCCACCATGGATTAGTTTTATGGAATGGTTGGCATTCTGAACTCCTTGGTTATTTGAGGTGTCTTAGTTGTTCAGGTTGTCTATTCTCACACTCCTGAACTCTAGGCATGTGAAGACACAAAGAGAAATTATTGGCAGGTTCTCAGGACACTCACCCATGGTTCTGCAAGTTCTCTAATTTTCTGAGCCTCTGAGTCACTGACAAAGTCATGGTAGAGAGCAATGTAAGGCTTCAGGTGGAGGACCTCCTTCTGGATGGGCTGGAGCAGCAGGTAAGGGTTGGAATTGATCTCATAGGAACAGTAGAGGCTAGGGATCTGGTAGAGAGTGGGCTGGAAAGAAAGAATAGGATCAGCATAAAAGAAGAAGGGTCTAAGAGCAAAACGCAACTTAGGGGAACTATGGCATTAAAAAATTGGAATGTGCCTGTAATCCCAGCATTTTGGGAGGCTGAGGCAGGTGGATCATGTGAGATCAGCAGCTTGAGACCAGCCTGACCAACATGGTGAAATCTCATCTCTATTAAAAATATAAAAATTAGCTGGGCATGGTGGCATGCGCCTGTAGTCCCAGCTACTTGGGAGGCTGAGACAGGAGAATTGCTTGAACCTGGGAGGCAGAGGTTGCAGTGACTGGAGATGGAGCCATTGCACTCCAGCCTGGGCTATGGAGTGAAACTCCGTCTCAAAAAAAAAAAATTGGAAGGCAAGAGATATAGAATGTGGTTACTCTGATGCTGCCCAAGTGAGCTTTATTGTTTTTAATAATACATCATCTCTTTCCCCTCATGTTGTCCCAATTCTAGCTTCTCACTCTCTAGCCAGGTCTCTCCCCCTTTCTGTTTCCCTAAGGAATCCTACCTGGGAACCCAGTGTCTGACATAGCCCCTCATAGGTGTCTCTGGTCTGCAGGTGGGGTATATTGGGCCTCTGGATGACAGCCTCAGCTACCACCTGGTTAGGGCTCTCTGCCAAGAGTTTTTCATATTTCAAGACATTCCTGGCAATCCTCTTATTATCTGGGCCTGGAAGAAATCAGAGAAGGGAATACAAAATAGAGATTAACAAATGCTGGCCTCAAGGAGTGCCACAAGGTTTCCTCCAGCTTCACTGCTACATGGGATGGGCAAATGGTCTCCTGAGTAACTCCTCATGTCAACACACAGGAGGATGCAAGGCCCTCACTCCCAGGAGAGTACCTGGTATTTTTAAAAAGACTGACTTGGTCCTGGTAGATCTGAAGGTGCAAAGGGCTTTGGAAAGCAAAGTGGAACTTAAAACTCTTAGGCCAAGGGATCAGGAGGATGGCTGCTCTGGGATAGGGCTCCAGGTGGATGACCTCCCTATGGGGAAGATGAAGCTTAATTCATTCATTCGTTTATTCACCAACCCATCAGTAAATCTTCAGTGAATATTTACTATGTACCAGGTACTGTGCTACAGGCTGACCTCCCAGAGTTTAGAGTCTAATGGAGAAAAGGGACATTAAATTATCACTTATAACAAAACATGATAAGTAAGTGCAATGAAAGAAGTCCAGAAAGCCAAAGCCTATTGCAAAAGAACCCAATCTATTCTTGCTTAGAAAATTGGAAGCCAATTCATTCTTGGCTCCACTAGAGCTTTCAAATCTCCTAACTGGCTCAGACCCAGGGCAAATAAGTGTGGGGCAGTGGGACTCTAGACTTTGGCTCTAGGCTGGATTCCCATAGGCCTTGGAAAACCCAATAAATATTGTATCTTGTTTGTGCCTACTTTGACTGCAAGATGCCCCATGGATTGGCAGAGCTACCTGTGGCCTTGCTGGCCTCTTTGCCTGACTCTCAATGCATCTCAGAAGGAGATGCTGAATTGTTCTAATGCTCCCAAAGCATCTTTCTCTGAGGCACCCAGTGTGCTTCTAACCACAACCATCACCCTGGCAAAGGAGGAAAGGAAGAGGCAGAAATTACCATTCTGTTTTAACAAGTGGAGAAATGAAGTTTTGGAGAATGGAAATTACAAGCCCAAACCCCAGTGAAAATATTGCAAAGCCAGAAATGAAACTGGGAATCTCAACTTGCCATGTTCTATTAGCCACCTATAAAAGCACACAATTTGGGTGGATAGCAAAGATTTTAATAGATCAAGCACAAAGAAATAAAGGAAGGTTGTGTTATAATTTTGTTTTTACCACTAATTACTCATGTGTTTGCAGATATACAGCTACTTCCTTATTCTACTGTTTGCTAAATTATCAGAAGGGAATAATGTTACTACATTGATTCATTAAAAAGTTATGAATACATGCAATTGTAAAGTCCTACATGAAATACTTTATAAGTATTAAAACAAAATAGGGATTTTGTATCTGATTTTAGTATCTAAATACTAAATACTCATGCCTGTAATCCCAGCACTTTGGGAGGCCAAGGCAGGTGGATCACTTGAGGCCAGGAGTTTGAGACCAGTCTGGCCAACATGGCAGAAACTCATCTCCACTAAAAATACAAAAATTAGCTGGGCATGGTGGCATATGCCTGTAATCCCAGCTACTTGGGAGGCTGAGGCACAACGATCACTTGAAACGGGGAGGTGGAGGCTGTATGAGCCAAGATCACACCACTGCACTCAGCCTAGGCAATAGAATGAGACTCTCAAAAAACAAAACCAAACAAAAACCACATCCCAAAAACCAAAAACAAAGCAAAACAAATACTGTATTAAAGAAAAACCTAGGAAGCCATCTACCACTAAAATGTTAAGCAAACACATACATGTAACTTTGAAGCAAACATTTCCAAGCAGATAGGTGAGTTAGAAAGCATCTCCCTCCTGTTTAACTTATTTTGTTGTCAGCAAGGCACTCCCTGAAGGGGGTTGACGCTGAATTCTGTGACCTACTGCCCGGGTGGGATGCTTGCATTGCAGAGTGAGATCTGGTTTAAAGGGAAAAACTGATATCTGTGAGCAGCCGAAGTGAATAATCCTGCTGAGTCACTCTCCTTGCATACACAGGGCACACTCATTTCATTCATTTTTGGGTCTGCTTCCAAAACCTGGGTCTTTAAAATGTTTCTGAAGAAACTGGCTCCCACTCCTGGACTTGTTTCCACTGAAACAACACTAATATATCATTGATGGGTGGAGGAGGGAAGGGACAGGTTGATATCTTCTCAGCATTTTCCAACTAACTTCAAAATTCCCCCCTGATGCATTGAACAGTATATAAGATTTCATCAAAATTTGAAATGTGACCTGGTTTATGAAATTAAAATAATAAAGATAGGGCTGGGCACAGTGGCTCATGCCTGTAATTCTAGCACTTTGAGAGGCCAAGGCAGGGGAATCACTTGAGGTCAGGAGTTCAAGATAAGCCTGGGCAACATGGTGAAACCCTGTTTTACTAAAAATACAAACATTAGGCAGGCATGGTGGTGGGTGCCTGTAATCCCAGCTACTCAGGAAGCTGAGGCAGGACTATCTCTTGAAGCTCGGAAGCAGAGGTTGCAGTGAGCCAAGATCGCACCACTGCATTCTAGCCTGGGTGACAGAGTGAGGTGAGATGCCATCTCAAAAAAAAAAAAAAAAAAAAGGTAATACAGATAGATAGCTGTATTTCTCTTGCAGGAATTAAAGGCCGGGAGCAGAAGGGAGTTTCCCATAAGTCAGACCTGTGGCTGGCTTATCTTTTATTCATTACGTACTGTAGAGAAGAAACTCCCGGGAAAGGCTGAGGGCACACGAAACATTTCCTGCCTGTTAAAAAAGAAAAAGAAAGAAAGAAAAGGAAAAGAAAGCATTAACTTCACTGAGGATATCTCCTCTGAACAAACCATTAAATGGGTTTTTTAAAAACCTAAATATTCTTACCTTAAGTAGATAACAAGGCTCATTGAAAGAAACGGCAGACCAGAAATGCAGAGGTCCTGTGACCTTGCTGCAGATCAGGTCTCACCAGTCTCCTCATTTACAAATGACTTATGACCATCCTAACCAGGCAAGGTAGGAAAATAAATGAAAATAAACCTTCTTAAAAGTGCCCTCAAATCTTAAAGTGTGCAAAACCACTTAATTGCAGGGTGTTGTTATTTGGTTATATTTAATAATATTACCAAAGTTAAATATATTTAACCTAATATGGAACTATAAAAACGCTAGTAAAAATATAATTTGTTCTCCAGATTCAGTTCTTCCTAGAGTCTACAAAATTAGTTGGGGGAGGCAAAGAAAGAACTAAAACGGAAACATTGCCCAGTGCACAGGAATTAACTCTCCCTGCAGCCATTCAACCTTGGGCTCAACATAGTCAAAAGGAAACAGAGCTTTCCAGACAAATCTGGGGAACAGAATCCCAGACAGGTGTCCGGCAGTCCTATTCTGGGTGCTTCCAAATGATGATTAACTGATAGAAATGTATTTCATTCCAAACATTTTACTTTAGCATATTAACAATTCACTTTTAATGATAAAGCAATAATAAGCACATTATAAAACATATGAGAAATGGAAAAAATTACTACATCAAAATCCAGGCACTAAAGCATTTTGGATAATATATAGTTTTTATGAAGTTATAAGCATATTTTCATACTTTTCACATCCTGATTGTTTCACTCTATATTATCAGGAGTATTTTTATAAAATCATTACATAATCTTCACAGACAGTATTTTTAATGGCTGAGTTTTATTCCACCCAGAAGATACACCACAGAGAACCTAACCATTCCACTATTGTTGGACAAATTGATTGTTTCTAATTCTTTGATATCATGAATTACTCTGTTCTATATTCAACAAGGAATACTTGAGTAATCTATGAATATCTTGTAATGTCAGGTATTAACTCAAGGTCATATAGCTTTTCAAACTCTTCATGAGATGAAAAGAACCAAAATACAATTTCACATATTTTTAAAACTTGGGAGTCTTGTAATGAAGTAAAATTATATTTTACGAAGAACAAAGAGTTACTTTTGGTGTCTCAGTTAAGGTTAGTTGGAAATAGGTACACTAAGTAACATTAAATGAAAAGAGAACATACACATGTAGTGTATCATGTAATAAGAGCTGCCATTTATCCAGTAAGTAGCATGTGCCGTGCATGCATTCTGTTAAGGGCTTTGCCTATATTAGCTCACTCAATCTGCACAGCAACCCATTTGAGGTGAGCATCGTTATTATTCCTCTTTTACAGACAAGAAAACTGAGGTCCAGGGAAGGTAAATAAGTTGCCCATGTTTACACAGCATTTGAACCCTGGTCTGTCTGATTCCAGAGCCCATAGCTTAACCACTATACTCTACTATGTATCATTATTAGCTGCTACTAAAATTTTTTTAACTAAAATATATGATGAAATAATAAAATACGTTAAATTTTATATGATAATGAAAGGTCCATTGGGATATTTACCTCTAAGTTACTGGAGGGTGAGGGGGAACATAAATCATCTATGAGATAATGCCCTATGTGTTCTGTTACTGGGGAACAAAAACATGCTGTAAGAGCACCAAGGAGGAAAGCCTGGGGAGTGAGGAGAACTCAGGAAGACTTCACAAAGTAGGTGACATTCGAGCTGCGCCTTGTAAAATAAATAGAACTTGTAAAATAAATAGACAAAGCAGGATATGTTAAGTGAGTAGAAGAGAAATTCAAGCTATCATAGTTAGATGGAAACAAAACAAAATTAATCAATAATTGGATACAGCATTTGAAACCCCATCTTTCAGGGTAAGCTGCTTTAGTTTGTCTTCTCTGAGTCTTTCCACATTTCCACATTCTCCATTTCCTTCCTCTATTAAAACTCAATAACTTCTCACCCTTTGTTACATCACAATTATTCTATTTTGGCTTTAATACACAGCAATTCAGCAGGAGAGTTAGGAAGAGCACATACACAGTTTTACAACAAATATCCATTCACCGGGAACTTACATGAAAGGAAGAGTGCTGCACTGAGAGGAAATCTGTTTGGGCAGCAACACATGGGTTTGGACCACCCACATCCTCCTCCCCTTTCTCAAGAAAAGGAAGAAAGAAAAAAAAATGTAGGGAGCAGAAATGGTTTACTAGTTTTGGAAACTCTAGGGAACTAGTTCCATGGAGATTTCTGCAGCCTACCCTTGAAGACTACACAATTTGGGTAGGAAATGGGGTTACCTATACAAAAGCTATATCGTACCCAATTATTAATTAGTTTTGTTTATTGGCTGCTGCTATATTTAGGGAAACGAACTCCTACATGAGGCATAACAGGGAGTAAGTAGATCAACTGTGCCAAGGAAAAATAACACCTGGAGGAAGCACTGTGGCTGGTATCACAAAACAGTGTCTCCAGCTCTAACCAGACACGAGCCACATTACAGTTAGACTCAGCTGCAGATGGGAAAAGCTAATAATCAAACTTCTTTGTTCGTGGCAATATCGTGGGTAATACCTGTGAAGAATTATGAGTGGCCAAGAGCACAAAAGAGTGATTGACATTTACTGTGAACCCACTAACTATTTGTGAATAAAGCAGCTGCTGCGACAGGTGAGAGACTGCTTCCTATATGGGAAATAATGATTGTAAAATAGTCAATGCATTGAAAAGAGCACTGGACTAAGAGTCTAGTCCTAGGTCTATGGGTTTTGTAACAAGAGTCTTTTGGAGACTTAGTTTACTCCCATGTGATATATGAAAATGATAAAATAACTGCCCTGGTTGACTCACATTTAGTCCAATTGGGAAGATGAAACAGATGAAGACGTGAAAATGCTTAGAAACTGTAAAGCAGCTATAAAGGATTACACTTAGTTTAATAAAAGCAGTGAGCTTCACTTACTCCCTTACCTGGAAACAGGCAAAGGCCAAGTGATCCAAGGCATCTTCGAGACTTGCTTCATCCTCTGTCTTCCACTCTCCGTAAGATCCTCGGAAGAGACTGACAGCCTCCTCCAGCCATGGAATGGCATGGTAATAATCCCCCATGTCATAGGCCACCTACATGGAGCACAAGTACCATCGTCAAAGCCTTATTCCATAGGTAGAAAAAGAAAAAGACAATTCAAAGAGTAAAAGGGCCTTTGGAACCCAAAAAGGCAGGTTTACTTTCAAATTAATTTTAATTCAATTTATTAAGCATCTACTATATACAATGCATAGTACTAGGCGGAGAGGACACATAAGGGATCTTGAATTTAAGAAATTTATAATCTGAAGGAGAAGAGAACATGACCTCAAGTAACTCTAATTTGGGGCAGAATGTCATGAGTGCACCAAGGAAAATGCATATTATGCTGTGGTGGCACAGAGAAGGGAGGAGACTTGGGAATCTCAGAAAGCATCATGCAGGAGGTGGCATCTGAGATGGGCCTTCCTTGAAGAAGGAAAAGGATTTCAGTGAGCAGAGATTGGAAAGAAAAGTCTTTTAAGAAGAAGAAACGGCAAAAACAGAAATCTAAAGCAAGAATGTGTTCAAGTAGTCCATCATGGCTATAGCTAGGGTGAAGAGAAGCAAAAAGTAAACTTGAAACAGCAGCATAGGCTAAGTAAATGACAGTCTTGAATGTTATTATTTTTAGGAAGATATTGCTGGTAGCAATGTGAAGAATGGATTACATTCGTTCATTCATTCAATATTTACTAAGTATTTATTATGTACCTGCTGGCCCTGTCCTTCAAGAGCATAAATCAAGAGGGGGTATGTGAGTAGGCCAGTAATTGTAACACAATGCATTAGACACCATAATGAAGGTTGACATGGGAGTGCTGTGGAAGCTCAATGAATCTGTTCTGTATTAAATGCTGGAATACTGGCAACATGGCAACGTGTACCAGACATAGCTCCTGTCTCTTCATAGTTTACAGTTAACTACAATACCAGAGCTGCAAGTGGAATTTCCTGGAAGTTGATATTGGAGACCACATGGAACTGTAAAGTTACAGACTAGGAAGAACTCTTAAATGATCTAATTAGGGTGTAACTTTCTGACAGGGAAAAATCCTAGAGATACTACAATTCTGCGGACTAAATAATAAATCATGTTTCCTTCAGGTCTGCCATTAACCTGTTGTTTTATTTTTCTGTACCTCAAGTCCTGTTTGTAAAAAGGTTAAGCTGAAAAATGCTAAAAATGACTGAACTTTTCCTGCCAAGTTAATTTGTTTAAAGTTTCCATGAGTAACTTCAAGTCCTGGCAATATGGTAGACTGAAACAGCTGGAATCCTTCCAAATACAAACACTCGGACATTTTGAATAAACTATAAAAAGCATTTTATTATATAGTTTCAAGAAAAAAACAGAGAATATCAGGTACCAGAAACAAAAAGGGCTAAAAGCCCAAACCATAAGCTTATGAGTGGATACTGACGTTCCCTAGGATGGGGGTGGGTGTAACCTTGCATTATAATGCCCATTTGAGGATAGAAGATGAGCTGTCCTTAGACTTGCCCCAAGCCCAGGAGCTGGAACTAGGACAACTTCATGAAACTAGATTCCATAAAAAACTGCACCTTAAAATAAAAGGTAGACCAGAAAAAAAAATTGCCTGCTGGCTTAATGAGACAAGAAGATTTGTTTGTTTCTGCCTAGCTCTGTGTAAGAATATTCTCAATTTTGAGCCTCTACCTCATGTGAGTATAGGGATTAAATCTGCAATATTCATATGGTCAAGGAACTCCTAGGTCAATAAATAAATATAAAAATATATCTAAGGCCAATGATAGCACCAGAGTTTCTGGAAGAAGAAAACCTAAAACTCTCTGGAGGGATATTCCTACAACTCTGGACACATTGATTTTCTTAGGGGGAAAATGTCCTGCTGAAAATAAGCTCCCAAACATGACAAATTATATTAGGAAATAATCTATCATGAGCAAGAATCAACAGACACAATAGTATGATGACAGAATTAGACAAGAATTTCAGAAGATAGGCTAGGCGGAGTGGTTTATGCCTGTAATCTCAGTGCTTTGGGAGGCTAGGCAGGAGGATCACTTGAGGCTAGGAGTTTGAGACCATCCTGGGCAGCACAGTGAGACCCTTACTAAAAATTAGCAGGAGGCACATCTGTAGTCCTAGCTACTCAGGAGGCTGAGGTGGGAGGATCACTTGAGACCTCCCAGGTGGGAGGATCACTTTGATCAAGGCTGCAGTGAGCCATGATTGTGCCACCGCACTCCAGCCTAGATGGCAGAGCAAAACCCTAAGGAAAAAAAAAAAGAATTTCATAAACTAGAAAGGCTTTAAAATAATAGAAGAAGGAATTGGGGAAGTGTAGATGAAACAAATTTGCACATGTGTTGATAATTAGTGAAGTTTATTCTGTGACTTGGCAATATCACTCCCAGGTATTCATCTAAGAAAATAAGAATAAATGTCCATAGAAGGACATAAAAGGATGTTAATAGCAGTTTTATTCACAGTAGCCCAAACTAGAAGCAATCCAAGCATCTGTTAACAGAAGACTGGATCAACAGTTTGTGGCATATTCATAGAATGGAATACTACTCAGCAATAAAAGAAATGAACTACTAATAAATGATACAATATGGATGAATTCCACGGATATAATGTGCTGAGTGAAAGAAGCTGGACTCAGAAGGGCACATACTATATGATTCAGGATTGTGGCTATCTGGGCAAGGATGCAGCAGAAGGAGTGGGGTGGTGGGTGGTGGGGAGGATGAGTGGGGTTTTAGCTGTATGAAATGTGTTGTTTTAAATATTAAAGAAAGAAACAAAGCAAAATTTGAATATATATTCATTACAATAATAGATATAATTGCTTGTTATATTATTTTATATTCTTTTCTTAAATTTGAAAAGTTTTATGTCTCTAAATAAGTAAATAAATACCGAAAGAAAAATTGCCAGTAAGACTTTCAGGAAGTGACTTACTAAATTTTCAACGGTTTTACTTTCAGAAAGGCCTCACTAATGAAGCATATGTTAGTACCACACAGCAAACTATATTACCTGGCTTAAATTTAAATCAGCCATGAACATGATAATTGCGCTCTGATACCGCTCAGGATCCCAGAAAAGAGAAAACAGCATGTAGAGAGACTCAAGCAACCCATTCTGCCTTAATTTGAAAGATTGACTCCCAAAACTTGGAATCAGGACACATGAGACCCACTCCCAGATCTGGTGACGAATACTGTAGGAGTCAGGAAAAATACCCCTTACTGAAATAAACATGTTCAAAATTAAAAAGGGTTTGCTGCATTGCTTTTTAAGGCAAAGGCTGGCAAAAGTATATTATAAAATGATCTCAAGTGTGATTACAACTTACAATCAAAGATCAGTTAAATACCACAGATGGGGATGGGGGCGTTCCTGAAGTCTAATTCCTCAAGTAATGTTAAAGTGAATGACCTTAGATTTTGGACACAACTTTAATTTTGTATTTCTAAATGCTTAGGAAATGTTGTGTTGGATTCCAGAAAGTCTCAGGAGACTGTTTCCATGATCCTACCTTTCTACCACCATCTCTTATCCTTTTCCCCAACCTTGCCCTCCCTTCCCCCTGCTTTCCCTTTCAACCCATCTGTTCATGCACTGGCAGGGTGCTATAGTCAGGGTGACCAAAGGGCAGTTTTCCCCAGTTCATGTCTGTTGTCCTAGCATAATTAATAACACCCCTTTCAATCTCAAGAGTGTCCTAAGTATATAATCACCTTAGTTTTATGGAGAGGGCCTGAGATTTGGAGTCAAAAGACTGGGTTCAAGCTTTAGTTCTGCACTTAAAATTGTATAATATTAGGGCAAGTTATTTCCTCTCTATGAATCTTGTTTTCTTTCTCTGAAAATGGAAATGATATCAAATTTCCAAGTTTAAGTATTAAAAAGAAGTAAAAGCAATCGGGACATAGTTATTTTATCCATAAGAAACTATAGCCAAACAATTGGCCCTCTCTCTGAATATTGTTACCTTGCCGACTTGGAAGCAATCATCCCCTGTGAGAGAGAAGAGCCGTTTGGGGCTGTACAGGTCAGTGATGGCAGAGTCAGTGACTCTTTGAAAGACACCTCGGGCCAGGCCTTTCACATTGAGCATGTACACGTCCTGCAGCCGCATCAGGGCCCTTGCTGCTCCCTCAAGGTCCTCAAAGGCTGGAAGGTCTTGCTCCACCTTCTCATAGCCATCCTTCAGAGCTATAAAAGTAGTAAAAACGTCAATCTGCCATTCAAGAAACAGGTGGTGAGCATTTAATACATATAAGGCATGACCACCTGTTCAAATATTTAATGAGACCAAATTGGATTTGTCTTTGTGGCACAGAGTGGATACTTAATACAATTTTCTGAATGAGGAACATTCAGAATGAGTGAATGAGGAGTAAAAATTAAGGCACACAGCTTTATCATATTGTCCTATCCTGTATGTTTCCAGGAGTCTTGCCCTTTAGGGAGACAACTTTTCCCCTCCCCTCCCCTCGCCTCCTCTTCCCTCTTATCTTTCTTTTAATAGAGATAGGATCTTGTTCTGTTGCCCAAGCTGGAGCACAGTGGCATGAGCGCAGCTCACTGCAATCTTGAATTACTGGGCTCAAGCAGGGTAGGACTTCAGGCACACATCACATCCATCTAATTTAAATAATTGTTTTTGTAGAGCAGGGTCTCACTATATTGCCCAAGCTGATCTCAAACTCCTGGCCTCAAGTGATCCTTCCAACTCAGCCTCCCAAAGTGTTGAGATTATAGGCATGAGCAACTGTGCCCAGCCTCTTCTCACTGTTAACTTCCCAAGTCAACAAACTTCTTTTTTGTTTTTTCTTTTTGAGACAGGGTCTTGCTCAGTCGCCCAGGCTGGAGTGCAGTGGTGCAATCTCAGCTCACTGGACCCTTCACCTCCCTGGTTCAAGGGATTCTCGTGCCTCAGTTTCCCACGTCTACAGGCATGTGCCACCATGCCTGGCTAATTTTTGTATTTTTAATAGAGACGGGGTTTCACTATATTGCCCAGGCTGGTCTTGAACTCCTAAGCTCAAGCGATCTGCCCACTTTAATCTCCCAAAGTGCTGAGATTACAGGCATGAGTCATTGCGCCCAGCCCAAAAGTCAACACTTTTTTTTCTTTGAGACAAAGTCTCACTCTGTCACCCAGGCTGGCGTGCAGTGGCTTGATCTTGGCTCACTGCAACCTCTGCCTCCCAGGTTTAAGTGATTCTCTTGCCTCAGCTTCCTGAGTAGCTGGGATTATAGGCATGTGCCACCATACTCGGCTAATTTTTGTGTTTTTAGCCGAGACGGGGTTTCACCATGTTGGCTAGGCTGGTCTGGAACTCCTGACCTCAGGTGATCAGCCTGCCTCAGCCTCTCAAAGTGCTGGATTACAGGTGTGAACAACCATGCCTAGCCATCAACAAACTTCTTAAAGCACAGAGTAGAATAAATTAGGAAAGTGATCTCACTATAGATGACACAGTAGTGACAACTTAATGAAACGGAAACTACTAGAAGACCATTATTTTCTACACATACATAAACGGAATGATTTATCTTGTACTTCACAGGATTGGAGTGAACATCAAATGAGACAATTGAAATGAAAGTGCTTTCCAAGGTATAATCATATAAATCGATTACCAAGGGAGCCTAATTCTTTGTGCTAGCTAGAGCTAAGGATATCAAGTAATATCCACCCACTCCATTACCCTTTGAAATAATATCCCAACAGAATCTCTCTCCTTACCACTGTGTCAGGAGATAGAATCTTCTCTCTTACCCTCCAGCCCTCCTTCTCATTACCTCGGATGTTCTCACTGGCCTCCAGACTATGTACCACATTTCTCCAGTCAGACTGCAGGCGTTTGATGAGAGTAAATGCAAGCAGAGGGTTACCCACAGGGGTTGTTGAATCCTCATGCAAAGAAAGTACCTTTTCATAGAATCTGAAAGAGAGGAGTAGAATGATCTCACCTCCTGATACAACCACTACATGTAGGGAAGGCTGGCATGGTGTGTGTACATTAAGAGTAGCTAAGATTGACATGCTGAACCTCTTGAGATTCACATAATAGTACAACCAAAAAGCCATGCAAGCACAAAGAATGTGAAAATTACAAATACAACAAAAGTAGGGTCCACTCTTTTGTTCATTGAATGAGTCAGTCTGTGTTAATCAATTACTATAAGTCAGGCACCATGCTAGAGATATAAAGGCAAGAGAGGGTCCAGCTCTCAAACGGATCACAAAGTCTTCTACTCCTGTCATCACTGTATATGCAATACTTATTATCTGGTAGAAACTTAAAAACACTATTAAATTAATTATAACCACTGTGATATGTGCTATACAGTGGTCTCCAAACTTTTTGGCACCAGAGACCAGTTTCTTGGAAAACATTTTTTCCACAGACCGGGAGGGTGGGGAGGATGGCTTTGGGATGAAACTGTTCCACCTCAGATCATCACCAGTTAGATTCTCCTAAGAAGCACGCACCCTAGATCCCTCGCATGCGCAGTTCACAATAGCGTTCAGGCTCCGCTGCCGCAGATCTGACAGAAGGCGGAGCTCAGGCAGTAATGTTCCCTTGCCCACCACTCACCTCCTGCTGGGCGGCCCACTTCCTAACAGGCCATGGACTGGTACCTGCTCCCTGGCCCAGGGGTTGGGGACCTCTGTGCTATGAGAGAAGTTAGCATATAACGCTGCTCACCCAGGTGGGAGTTAGAAGGGGGAGGGAAGGAAGGACTTCTAAGAGATGGCATTTGATCTGAATCTTGAAGGATTTGTTTAAATATTGAAAGCTGGCTGGGCGCGGTGGCTCGCGCCTGTAGTCCCAGTACTTGGGAGGCTGAGGTGGGCGGATTGCGAGGTCAGGAGCTCGAACCCCATCTCTACTGAAAAAACAAAAAATAGTTGGGTGAGGTGGCGTGCGCCTGTAGTCGCAGCTACTCAGGAGGCTGAGGCAGGAGAATCGCTTGAAGCCGGGAGGCAGAAGTTGCAGTGAGCTGAGATCGTGCCACTGCACTCTAGCCTGGCAACAGAGGGAGACTCTGTCTAAAAAAAAAAAAAGAAAAAGAAAAGCTATTACTTATTGAGCTCCTACCATGTATTGGCCTGTTGAGTGCTCTAAATAGACTGTCTCATTTAATTGCCCCCCACCTTCCGACATACCCTTAGTGTAGATTTAATTTTACTCATTTCACAGAAGAGGAAACTGAAACAAAGCCCCACTGTCAGTAAAGGGCAAAGCCAGGATGGAATCCAAGTCTGACTGACTCCTAAACCTGGGTTCTCAGCTCATTATGCTATATGGTTTCCTATGGAGCTAGAACAAAGAGAAGAGTGTTTTTTGAGCCAACAGGAGCCTTGTGTACAAAGGCACAGAGGCTTGACATACATTTGTAGTAAGTCAGTCTACACTAGTTATTTGCTAGATGTCAGACTCCACACTAGATGCTAGGGATACAAAGGCAAGACGGGGTCCAATGCTCAAGAATTTCAAGGACAAGAAAATAACTTTTTCTCATCACTCTATACCTAAATTCAATATATATTTCTATGAAAGAATGAATGACATATACTCTCCTAGGAGCTAGGGACAAAATTCTGAATAAGGAAACAATCTTGGTCTCTAGGATCCACAGTTTAGTAAGAAAGACACAAATAATTACATTATAGATGTAATACCAGATTTAAGAACAAGGCTTAGTAGGGAGGACAGAGAGGGGATGATTAATTTGGCCAGAGCAGATTAGAGAAGGCTTTAAGTGAGAGTGGCTGTTAAAGCTATGACTTGCTCACATATATAAATGTGTGAGAGGGTGAGGAGGAGACGACTTCAAAACTGCAAGCACAAGACAAGGAGAGTCTGAACCATGACAGCGACAGTGGGGGCAGAGAATGGGCTGCGTTCAAGACAGGAGTTTAGGAAGTTATGATGACTATAAAAGGGAATAAGAGGTAGCGTTGTCCAGCATACTTCCAACTTTTCTAGCTTGGCAACAATTGCAAAAAAAGGCAGAAATGGTAGGGCCTGAAATGATCATCTTTCTAGTTAATTTCTCTTCTCCAGTGTCCTTCAAGAATATTCATATAGGCAAAAGATGCTGTTTCCTGGTATACTATGGCTAATTCCATTTCTAAAACACCGATGGAATTTATATTACTGAAATTTATTATCAATAACAGGGCAGATTCAGGGTACTATTCCTGCTCTCTAAGAGTTCTATTCCTGCTCTATAAGAGTTTTCACCCTCATTTAAAATTATTAACTTCAAAAACAATATAACAAGAATGGAAGTAGAGAAAAAAAGAGTTTGTGCAAAGTGAAAAAAAATGAATGTGTGCAAGAGCACAGGAGACTATGAGTCCTTTGGCAAGAGTGAGAGCCTTCCATGAAGAGACAGAGATGAAAGTGAAAAATACAGGAAGTGGCAGGGTGGTAGAATTTCAACCCCTACAAGCAGAGTCTGATCTGAGGATTTCTAACGAGTGAGGTCCTCAACTATGAAATGAAGCCTGAAATACAAGATGATTGTCTCGAGGTTTCCAAGGAGCCGAATGTTCAATTCAACATAAACTAAGGGAAAAGAACCTGGACCTGGGTCTCCCAGTGGGGAAATGGGAACCCTGTCAAGTCCCAGGGTGTCTCTGATCCCAAAGACAAGGCAGTCTGTGAGTTGCAGCTCTAGGGTTTTGAAAGGAAACCAGCCTCCAGGGTGTGGGATCTTTACTACCCACTGTTTCCTGCTTCAGCTCCATATGGAACTACTTAGGGAAAGACATTCCACCGCTAGATGAAAAAACTTACAAGTGGAGACTTGGGCTTGAGTCCAGTTTAAAGAGTAGGTGTCCAGGAACACTTAAGGCTGAGAGGGCAGTGATTTTATAAGACAGCTGGATATGAAGGAGCTTGGGGGAGACTTGAATTTTGACCCAGCCTTCAACTATTGCTGTTTCTTCCTCTGTAAAATGAAAGAACTGGGGCCGGGCGCGGTGGCTCATCCCTGTAATCCCAGCACTTTGGGAGGCCGAGGTGGGTGGATCACCTGGAGTCTGGAGTTCAAGACCAGCTGACCAACATGGTGAAACCCCATCTCTACTAAAAATACAAAAAATTAGCCAGGTGTGGTGGTGCATGCCTGTAATCCCAGCTACTTGGGAGGCTGAGGTAGGAGAATCGCTTGAACCCGGGAAGTGGAGGTTGCAGTGAGCCGAGATCGCGCCATTGCACTCCAGCCTGGGCAGAAAGAGCAAAACTCCATCTCCAAAAAAAAAAAAAAAAAAAAAAAACAGAAAGAAGGAACTGGTCTGGTCTAGAAGATTTCTGTGGATCTTTTCAGCATGCATGTTCTATTGTTTCTTCCCATCGCCCTTTCCACAACTGAATAAAAAGATTTTCTTATTAGATTGAGGACTCATTTATAGGCATCTGAGGAAACTGAGGCACAAAGGCAAAGTGGTAAGGCAGAGAGGTGAATATTTGCCCCAAGTCATGCATCAAAAGTGCTGTCTACTTCCCTGTTCTCTTAGCACCCCTCTTTGCATTCTGGAGTTGATTTGTTTAGGTCAGGGGTTTGATCTCTATTGCAGCACATCAATTCAATCCAGTGTTTAGACATGCAATTTTTCTGTCACACAAACAAAAAAAAAATATCTCAACGGATAACTGAGGTTGGCTTAGAATCCAGAAGTTGGCCCTATGCCCAGCCTTTGAGCACATAGCAGTATCCAGAGACTGGAAACTGAGTTACTGGATGCTGAATTCAAACCTCAGGGTTTCCTAAATGTCTTTTTGCTTTAACAAATACTGCTGAGAATGGAAAATCAGATCCTTTCCTTTAAGAATCTGCACATAAAATTTGCAACCCAATCCCTGCATTAAGCATAGCCTGGGCAGGTTATCCAACCACAATACATGGGTTATTTCACTTCAATACATTTTTGTCTTTGGAATTCAGAAATGGTTTTGTCTCAGTTCTTCTGGAACATTCTTAATGCTTAATCCTTAGCACAGAAATAATTGCTGTGGACACTTCTCTTTCACTCTTGGTAATGTTTTAAACTGCAAAAACAGCAACAACAAAAGCTAGGGTAAACTCTCTTTATATATATAACTAGTATATGTACCATGCTAGTATATAACTATATATACTCTAACAAGTATAATTTTTATTCATTAACTTGGAGTAGGGAGTAGTTTCAACCTCAAAAATATTGTATTTTTCTATATCAACTGAGAGCCTTGGAAATAACCTCTCAAGTTACATAAAATCGCCAGATTGGGAGTATAGAAAAATTATCAGGAACTGCCAAAATTCTTGTTTTAAAAAGCAAACTTAAAGGCTGGGCGTGGTAGCTCATGCTTGCAATCCCAACACTTTGGGAGGCCAAAGGGGGAGAATCACTTCAGGCCAGGAGTTCAAGACCAGTTTGGGCAAGATAGCAAGACCCTGTCTCTACCAACAGAACAAAACAAAACAAAACAAAAAACCCTATCCACACATGGTAGTGCACACCCATAGTCCCAACTACTTGGTAGATTCAGGCAGGAGGATAACTGGAGCCAGGGGTTTGAGGTTAGAGTGAGCTATGATAGAGCCACTGCACTCTAGCCTGGGTGACAGAGCAAGGCCCTGTCTCTTAAAAAGCAAACATTTCACTGGGTTTTAGAGAAGTCACTAGAGAACAGAATGATAGAATGCCAGTCTTCAAAATATCAAACTAAACTACAAAATTAACTGTTCATAACTCACCTGAGAAAATAGAACTTTTTCTGATTTGTTTATTATCTAGGCTGTCACAATCCTAGTTAATACTTAGGGCCAATTGTGGGGCCTATTTTCTCTAGTTGGTCTTAAAATAAAATAAATAGTAAGCATAAAGACTTAGCATTTGTCCAGCAATTGTTCCATGCCAGGCACAATGATAAATAATGTTACATGGTACTCTTAATCCTTCCAACAACCCTATGGAGGTAGGTACTATTTTTATTATCATTTTACAGATTAGGAAACTAAAGTTCAAAGAGGCAAAGTAACTTGTCCAAGATCAGAGCCAATGATTCAAATAGAGAGAGGTCTGTTAAACTCCTGAAAACCACCATGTACTGTGATAATTATAAAACCTCAATTAGTTATGGGCTTGGTCTATGTCTTGGTATAATAGATAAAGGAAGTGGTAGGGACAACACAGCATAATGGGAAAAAAGTTGGATAAATAATCAAAATAACTGTGTTCTAGTCCTGGATTTGCTACCTACTAAATTTAGTAATACAATCTTGGGTAAGCCACTAAACGTTAGTTTTCTTGGGTTTTAACTGATTTCTCAAGAGTTAACAGTATAATACAAATCTATTTTAAAGCATTGTGTGTGAGAGAATCAAATGAGATATGGTTTGTACGAGACTTCCTGCTCTGACAAAGTTGTGACAATGACAATGGTGAAAAGACAGTGAAGGAGACCAACATGGGGGAATGGGGTTGGCCAGGTGCTTTAGCCAAAAAGCTTTGCGTGCTCTCATTTGAGAATGTTACCTGAAAGACCAGCACAGGGATTCTGACCTCCTACTCCTGTCTCCATCTGAGCTACCCAAAGAAAGAGATTACTGTTATGAGAACAAGCATGGGTAGCAGGGAGCATGCTGGGCTCCGAAATCAAAGAGAACAAGGTCTGTCCTATTTCCACCAATAAGCTTGGACTCCAATGACTCTGGACTATGAACAAAAGGAAAACATTTGGCTCTGTCAACATGGACCCACAGAAAACTGGACAGCTATGCTATCCCAAAGAGAGACAATAATTATTGAAATGATCATCATTTATTGTTAAAATTAATACATAAATATATTGTACATTGTCACACTATTTCAAATTGTTTATATGCAAGCCACATACTTAAGGACAAGCACCAAATTACCTCATTCAGTCACTATTAACAAGATGTCTTGCAAAAACCTCCACCCACAAAATGCTTCTCTTCTACATGGCTTTCTCTCACAGTCATGGGGTCTCAAAGTTTCACACAGGGTGACAATGGATTTGGAGTCACACTGGGCCTCAGAGTCACTCCCTATTCCACATACCTTCTTCTCATGTCACCCTAGAATCAGTATTACTATCACATACATACACTCATGCAAAGTTTTAAAAGCAGTGTGTTGTGCTGTCTTAGCTCCATAAGGTCACATGATATAAATACAATATTAATATATCCAAATAGTGACGTGGTCACAACCACTCTTTCTCACAGTGTTGTAGCCTTCTCGATGTCCCAAGCAGAGAAGGCACAGCACATATTCATACAGATGGTATCATATACAATCATTTATCTTTCATAGTTGGACACTGACAAAGTTGATACATGACTATAGTGCCTCAGCATCCCAAGCCTAATAATCTTTTATGCCACAGTGTGCAGCACTAGAATTTGTTGATCGTATAGCAAAACAATATTAGCTGAGAATCTGCTGCTGTGTGCTACACTCAGTATCTTCTGCAGCCAGTATGTTTTTTCACAGTGATTTTCTGATGTCAAATATGTTGACACACATGTAACATCTCAGTTATCGTTTATTTAGTATTTAGAGAGCTTCTACATGTGTAAAGAGAAGGAAGAACCGAAGACATAGAGGGCGGTGGGCATCTCTGATTAACAGTCATGGTGCTACAGACCCAAACTCCTTGAGGGCAGAGTTGGCTCTTGTTCACCATTTTATCCCCAGTGCCTGGAACACTGCCTGGCTCTTTAGTAGACACTCAAAAAAATTATGTGTTGTATGAATTAATCAACTGAAGCATAATTCATGCAGTGACCTGTACAGTTACTCAGCATCATTCACATACAGACTATGATATCCACAGTGTCGTGCCCACCCAGTCCCAATGACATGTAAATTTCACACATAGTGGAAGACTGTCACCTAACTCCTCACAGTAAACATCAGCTCACTGAGTCATGTGGTGTTTGACGATCACCCCTTGAAAGGTCAAGACTTGGGTAGCTACAGTGTCACCGTATTCTCTCCACCTCACTCTCACAGTGTCTCTGTCACAGCACTGTCCACTGTGTCTGTGTCAGTGTGACACAGGGCCTGGAGCCCACAGAGCTTCACACAGCACCTTGTGAGGTGTCACCCCACCCCACTCTTCCACAGTGTATCGACTCTGCTGTGTGATGCTGGATCTGGAGGGTGTCACTGTGTTGAAGTCTGCTGTCCCACAGAGTGTGACCCAATCCTCGCTACTACCTCATGCCATGGAGCGTTAGGGTCCCACACAGGGTGACAATGGGTCTAGGGGGTAACACTGTTGGAGCCACACCCCAACCCACGCCACAGAGTCTTAGTCGCATGGTGCGACAGTGGGTCTGAGGTCCCATTCAGCAAGACAATGTCACACTCAACCTGAGTCTCCCCCCACCCTGTGGCACAATGTCTCTCACTGAGGCCCCTCGGTCGCTCCCACCCACTGTGCCCTCACCTAGTCAGGTCCCGCAGCCGCGCCTTCTCCTCGCGCAGGTACCGCCGCAGCAGCCCCAGCAGCTGGCGCTCCGGCGCCAGGGCGCGAGCCACGCTGGTCAGGGCCGAGAACGTGTCGCCCCGCGCCGCAGCCCTTTCTGGGTCTCCTGTCCCGAGGACCAGCACCGCCAGCAGCGCCGCCAGCCGCGCCCCGGGACCCATCGCCGGCGCTCGCGGGGTTCCCCTCAGACAGTCCTAGCCGCGGCGCCAGACGCTCCCGCCTTGGCCCGCCCCGCCCCCGCTCCCGCCCCCTCCCGGCTCACGCCCCGCCCTCTGGCCCCGGGCCGTCGCCTCAGCAGCCCAGTCTCGCCCCACCCAGGGCGGCTGAGGCGACGGGCCGGGGCCAGAGGAAGCCCCTTGACTCCTTCCTTGCACGCGTCCTGGCTGCTTCCCTGTTTCGACGCCTCGCCTTGCTCTCCTCAGCTCCTCGGAATGCGTGGGGGCTTCTTGCTACCTCAGTGTCCGCCGCCCTCCACTAAACCGCGACTCTGGGAAGGTATTTCCACTATGACCCTCATACTAGGGGAAATTGAGGCGGGGGCTGGGTGAGCGATGAATTCACAGGTCGAAGGCCTTGACCATCCCCAAATAGTAACACTATGGTGACAGCATCCCCCAAAATATCCGCCCCTCTGGACCATGGAGTGGGAATACACAAACGCCACTGGATCCCCACGGGGACCTCCAAGAGAGTCAATTATGAGTATGGGAATAGCTGCGCAGGCAAAGAGCGTCAAGAGGGCAGCAAGGAGGAAAACCCTCAAAAAAGGCCGGACATCTGAGCCATCTGAAGGATGAATAGGACTTTGTCAGGATCTAGGACTTACAGAACCTGAAACTCTGGGGTCCTAAAGTCACTGCTTTACACAATATACCTAGAATCACTTAAGCAAACAAAAATATTGTTATTATTATAACCTATTAGGCTACTTACTCTATTACCCACCCCCCATGCATTTCCCAGGCAATGTTCATTCATTCAACAAATATTTATTAGCACCCATGTTACTGTGCTGAATACGCAGAGAAATAGCAAATGCAATCCTGGACTCAAAGGAGGAGACAGATATGTAAACAAGTAATCACAGTAAAGTAGTGTCAGGGTAACTGAGGGTTGTGCAATGTGCTATGGCAACAATGAAGAAGGGACCCTGATGTAGGGGGTGAAGAGGGCTTCACGGAGGAGGCGATGTGCGCTGGTTCAAAAGGATGAAAATAATTAGAAGTCGACAGGCAAGGAAGGCGTGGGCTTTCCTGGCAGAAGGTACCTGTGCGTGACAAGGTTTGGAGGTGGTGGAAAACAGTTTGAGTTCCAGAAATGATGAAAAGTTCCTTGTGCTTGAAACTATCCGATTGTGAAGGGTCTTTGCATGTCATATTAAGAAATTTAGGTGCTCATCCTCTATGAAAATCCAGTGAAAGTTTTTAAGGTGGCAATAATTGTAATAACAATGGCAGCAGTAAACATAGTTGTTAATACTTACTGAGTGTTTCCTGTGTGGCAGGCACCATCCAGAGTATTTTTACATGTATTAACTCATTCACTTTCTGTCCAGAGTATTTTGCATGCATTAACTCATTTAATTCTCATGCTGACCCTATAGCCTAGGTAGCATTAGTATTCATATAGCATTATTGGCCCTACTTTGCTGATGAGAAAACTGAGTTGTAGGGACAATCAATAACCTACTCAATGTTTAATCACTTGTGGATTACATTCGAGGTGTGCTGGTAAACCAGCTCTCCAGGAAAACATAAAATTTCTGATTTGTGGCATTTGCCAATTTCTGTGGTGTCAATTCTCCCACAGCGGCTGATTTCAATATGCGAAGGTGTCATCACTGACTGTGGCTAGATTAAGATGCTAACAGCTCTTATGAGCTGGGGTGAGCAGCTCCAGCACACCACTGTTTGTGTGGACTTGGAGATGTACCACACAGATCCCCCTTCAAGGAAGGACTTGTTGCACAGCTGCAGGGAATGTGATCAGAAGAGTCTTTAGTGGTCAGCTGCTTTAGGGTCCGTCCTACAGCAGAAAGCAGTCTTACCTAGGGAAATTTCCTTCCTGGGGCAGCTGTAATCCAGCAACGGAGCAAGGTAAGGGATTCAAGGCCTAACAATTTTGGCCCGTCACGAGACAATTCTTACAGGCAATACTAGCTCCAGTGTGCCTGCTACCTTGATCAAAGCTTCATCAAGCCTCTTTGACTTCTTCCTCTACCTTTTCCTGCTTCCTTTCCCTTTCGTAGATGCTGATCTCTAATAAGCATCTTGCACCTGAAACTCTATCTGAGCCTCTGTTTCTAGAGAACCCAAGCTGTAACATCAATTCAATCAACATACATAGTAAGTAGTAGAGAAAAGGGACTTGAACCCAGGTCATGTGGATCCTGATTCCATATTCTTAATCACTACAGAGGCAGATTTACCTGGAAGGTTTTGAAGCCTAAGCTTCAAGGCTCCTAGCTTGCACATACCCTTTTCAACTGAGTAGCCTTCTTATAGAAGGTGTTCTCACCACAGAAGATTAGGGACTGTGGTAGGCAGAATCATGTCCTCCCTCCAAAGATGTGCATGTCTTAATTCCCAAAACCCATGATTGTGTTACCTTATATGGCACAAGAGACTTTACAGATGTGATTAAGTTAAGGATCTTGACACTGGAGGATTATGCTTGTTTATCTTGGTAGTCTCAATGCAATCATGAGGGTCCTTAAAATTTGTAGAAAGAGATGTGACAATGGAAGCAAAGTCAGAAAGATTCAAAGATATTTAACACTATATTGCTGACTTTAAAGGTGGAAGAAGAGGCCACCAGTCAAGGATTGTGAACAGCTTCTAGAAGCTGGAAAGGCAAGGAAACAGGTTCTCCTCTGGGGCCTCCAAAAGGAACAGAGATCTGCTGACACCTTGAGTTTAGTCCAGTGAAACCCATTTCAGACTTCTGAACCCCAGGACTATAAGACAATATATGTGTTGTTTTAAGCCACTGTGTTTGTGGTCATTTGTTTCAGCAACAGTAGGAAACTGATAAAGGAACCAAAAGTTATCTGTTTTGTATTAACTCTCTCTTTGGCCCATGTGGGCAGTACTTCTCTTAATAAAATAATCTTAAAACTTTTGAGGGTTTATAAATTTTATTTCCGTTAGACAAAAACCGTAACTATATTTCTTCCCAAGATTTGCCCTTCTCTAACTCGGGCTGAGACTTAGGGTGGTGGTACAACAGTCTTAAAAGTCTTTTAATTTCTTTAGAGATAGGGTCTTGCTCTGTTGCTAGGCTGGAGTGCAGTGGCACGATCACAACTCACTATAGTCTTGAACCCCTGGGCTCAAGTGATCCTCCTGCCTCAGCCTCCTGAGTAGTTGGGACTACAGACACATGCCACCATGCACAGCTTATTTTTGTATTTTTTTGTAGAGACAGGGTTTCACCATGTTGCCCAGGCTGGTGTTGAATTCCTGGTCTCAAGTAATCCCCCTACCTTGGCCTCCCAAAGTGCTGGGATTACAGGTATGAGCCACCATGCCCAGCCAGGCCTTAGATTCTTAGAAGCGTTTTTTTTCATGGTTAAAATATAAGGTACACCCATAAGATTCTTAGAGACCTTCTACAAAACCACAATATAACCACCAATATTAGGCAACTGACATTGATAAAATACTAATACCTCTAGTCCACATACCTTCTTCAAATTTCCTTGATTGTACCAATTAAATGTGTTGTCAATCTAGGATCCTATCCATGACTATTGGTATGCTTAGTTGTCATATCTCTTTAGTGTTCTTCCATCTGGTACTGTTCCTCAATCTTTCCTTACTCTCTGATATCTTGACATTTGAAGATAACAGGCCAGTTGTTTTTTTGGACTGTCTCTCAATTTGAGTTTGTCTGTTGTTTCTTTGTGAGTAGGTGCAACTTTGGCAGAAACACAACAGGAATAATTATTTGTTCTTCTCAGTGCATCATGTCAGGAGGCACAGTATGTTGCTTTGTCCCATTGCTGGTGGTGTTAACTTTCAGTACTTGATATAACTGATGTATGCCTGGTTCCTCCAGCATAAAGTTAATGAAAAAGTATTTTCTACTTATTAATTAGTAGGTTATTACTACTTATTGGCATTCTGTGGTAATATAGAGCTTTCTCTTCTGTGCCAGTTATTAACTAATTCGTTTATTTATATCAATATATATGAATTCATATATTTTTTGAATAAATTATAATTAACTATTTATTTTGATGCTCAAATTGTCCTGGAGTTGTCCTGGCCAACACAAGTTGACTAACTCCTTCAATATGGCTCTTGTGTCCTTTTGATATGTCTCCTTCATTCCCCTCATTCTATACTTCGTTATTTATAGGCTATTCCAGGTAATCTTATACTTTCTTTCCCAGCTCCAGTCTTAGAATCAGGCATTTCTCCAAGGAGTGCTTGTTCCTTTTAATGGAAAAGAGTATTTAGAAACTACGATTTGGGTGCTGGTGTGCTTACTGTGACTGGGGGATGCTGCTTCCCCCAGGTTCTTTCAGCAGCTAGAGCTAGGAAATTTGTATATAGTTTTTAAAAATTTATTCCTAAGTATAGTCTTCTTTATAAAATTGAAGCATAATTCATATAGTATAAAATTTACCTTTAGTGTACAATTAGTTATTTTTTAGTATTAATGTTATCACAAGATTGTGAAATCATCACAAATATCTGATTCGGGAGTATTTTCTCTACCTCAAAAATGAACCCTGTACCCCTCAGGAGGCTGAGGCAAGAGAATCACCTGAAGCTGGGAGGTGGAGGTTTCAGTGAGCCAAGATCGCGCCACTGTATTCCAGCCTGGGTGACAGAGTGAGACTCCATCTCAAAAAAAATAAAAGGAAACGCTGCACCCATTAGCAGTCACTCCTTCATGGCAACCACTAATCTACTTTCCATCTATGTGGATTTTCTTTATTCTTGGCATTTCATATAAATGGCTTTGTGTGGTTTCTTAATGCTATTTTAAATTAAATGTTTTCTTAATTTTATTTTCAGATTGTTCATTGCAAGTGTATGGAAATACAATTGATTTTTGTATATTGAGCTTAAATCTTGTAACCCTTTAGTCTTGTTTAATGGATCTAAAGTGTTTTTTGTGGATTCCTTATGATTTTACATATAGACAATCATAACATCAGAAAATAGATTACTTCTTCCATTCCAATCTGGATGCTTTTTATTTATTTATTTATTTAGCCCAAATGACTTGGCTAGAATCTCTAGTATAATGTTAAATAGAAGTGGCAAGAGAAGGTATCCTGGTCTTATTTCAGATCTTAGGGGCAAAGCTTTCAGTCTTCTGCCATTAAGTATGATGTTAGTTGAAGGTTTTTTGTTAATACCCTAATCAGGTTGAGGAGGTTCCCTTCTGTTCTTAGTTTGTTGAATGTTTTTAATTTGTAGAATACATTTTCTACATTTGCTGAGATGATCATGTGGTGTTCACTCCTATTTTCTTAACATGATGTGTTATATTGATTGATTTTTAATGTTGAACCAACCTTGCATTCCTGGGATAAATCTTACTTGCCATTATGTATAGTCTTGTTCATATATTGTTGGATTTGGTTTGTTAATATTTTGCTGAGGATTTTTATGTCTATATTCATAAGAGATGTTGGTCTGTGGTTTTCTCTTTATCTGATATCTTTGTCTCTTTTTGTGTCATAATTTTGGTCTCATAAAATGAGTGGGGAAATGTTCCCTCCTTTTTATATTTTTGGGTGAGTTTGTAAAGGATTGGAGTTAATATTTTGTTAAATATTTGGAAGAATACATCATGAAAATCATTTAAGCCTGGGCTTTTATTTGTGGGAAGTTTTTTTTATTGCTGAGTCACTATCTTCAGAAATTCTTCTAGGGCAAGTCTGCTGGCAGTGAACTCTCTTAATTTTCTTTCTTCTGAGAATGTAGTTATTTTACTTTTATCTGAAATATATTTTGACTGAATGTAGAATTCTGAATTGACTTTTTCTTTTTTTCTTTTCTCCTTCCTTTCTTCCTTCCTTCCTTCCTTCCTTCCTTCCTTCCTTCCTTCCTTCCTTCTCTCCTTCCTCCCTTCTTTCCTTCTCTCTCTCTCTCTCTTTCCTTTCTACAAGGTCTCACTCTGTTGCTCAGGCTAGAGTGCAATGGTGCAATCATGGCTCACTGCAGCCTTGATCTCTGGGCTCTGGCAAAGCCTCCTGAGTAGCTAGACCCATAGGCACATGCCACCACACCCAGCTAATTTTCTGTTTTTGTAGACACAGGGTCTTACTCTGTTGCCCAGGCTGGTCTTGAACTCCTGGGTTCAAGTGATCCTCACACCTTGGCCTCCTAAAATGTTGGGATTACAGGCATGAGCCACTGTATGTTGCCATGCTCATTTAAAAAAAAATCTTTTTCTCTTATTTGGATTAGATAATTTCTATGGGTCTATTTTCAAGTTCATTGACTCTTTCCTATGTCATCTGTATTCTGTCATTAAGTCCATTAGTGAATTTTTTATTTTGGTTATTATACTTTCAGCTCTAACATTTGCATTTGGTTTCTCTTTATGTCTTCTATTTGTTTGTTGATACTTTCCATTCATTTCAAGAGTGTTCACCTTTACTTCTTGAAGCATTTTATAATGCCTAGCTTAAACTCTTTAACAATTTCAACATTTATGTTCCCTCTTCATTGGCATCTGTTGACTGCTTTTTCTCCTGAAGATTGAGATTTTCCTGGTTCTTTGTATGCTGAGTAATTTTGGATTAAATACTAAACATTTTGAATATTATACATGTCTAGATCTTGTTTAAATCATATGGAGAATATTCATATTTTCATTTTAGCTTGCAAATGACCCAGCTGGATTAAAGCCACAAATTGTGACCTGTCTTTTGGCTGTGGTTCCAATGTCAGTTCAGTTTTCAAAGCCTTTGCAATGCTATTCAGACCTCTTCCAGTTGTTCATACTCAGTGGACAGTCTTGGATCTGGATATGGTTTATCTCTTTATCCCATATCGCAGTACACAAGCCTATGGTATGCTATTTAGCATCAGATCCATGCATGCACAGCTCAGGGGTGAACCCGGGCATTATGGCATTGCTCTCCTGAGCTTGTCTCTCTCTGTGATGTTTGATACGTTCCTGTCCCCTGATGCTCCCCTTTTAGGTCCTCTCACCGAAAACCTGAGGTTTCACTTACCCCATTCTGCTATGTACTTATCATGACTGCATGTATCCAGGGCCAAGTAGCAGGAAGACAGAGTCCTCAAATGCCTGCCCTGTGCATTCTGTCCAGGTTTTACAACTGCCAGGGTAGAATGTATCTATTTCATCTTCCCCAAAATCAGAACCTCCTAACTATAATATTTTGTTTTACTTCTGGATCAGAGAGGAATTTTTGAAGTCACTTTAAGTAATAGCAGTGTTCCAAGTTTAACTAACACAAACTAAAATTTAATGAAATTATGCTACATCATGTAATTATGCTAAATAATTACATGATGACATTAGAACAGGTATTTTCCAAGCACTGGTAAGTTTGTGAGGGTTCAACTTACATTCCTGCTTGAAACAACTTGTTAAATAGCAAGTTTTTGTTTAAACCTGTATTATTAGACCATCCCTATTTCTGAACGTCAAAATAGTGAAAAATGTATATTAGCTTTGAGGAAATGTTACTATAATAAGACTTTTGACTATTAAAATGGAAAGAAAATTGACAGATAATATAAGGATTCAGGAAAAGATACAGATTTTCAAATAATTACCAAGTCAGGAAAAGAGAAAGGCTTCTCTGGAAATAATAACCACCCTCGGCTTCAGCTTGTGCCATTCTCCTCTGCTTGCTCCACTCCAGCCATGCTGGCTTTTGGTCTTTTCATTTCTCCTGTTGCCAAGCTCTTTCCTGATTCATGTGGAATTTCTGACAGACTAAATCCTACTAATCCTTTGAGTCATTTCCTCAGGAACATTTTATTTATCTGCAGACTAGGTTCGAGTCCTCGTATTATTCAAAACACACCCTATATTTTCTCTTGGTAGCATTTCTAACAATTATAATTTGTTATTTGGGCCAGGCACAGTGGCTCACACCTGTAAACCCAGCACTTTGGGAAGCTGAGGCAGGAGGATCGCTTGAGACCAGGAGTTCGAGACCAGCCTGGGCAGCAGTGAGACCCTGTTTCCAGAACAGAAAAATTAAAAATTATCTGGTTGTGGTGATGTGTGTCTGTAGTCCCAGCTAGATTACAGTGAGCCATTATTGCTCTGCTGCACTCTAGCCTGGGTGACAGAGTGAGAGCTTATCTCAGAATAATAGTGATAATAATAATAACAACTATTATTATTACTTCTTCTTTGAATAATTAATGGCTATCTGCCACACTAGATCATATACTTTATGTAGGTGAGACGGTTCCTAGCTGAGTGCCTGGCAATTGCAGGTATTTGTTTAAAAGTACAGAATAGGCTGGGCATGGAGGCTCATGCCTGTAATCCTAGCACTTTGGGAAGCCCAGGAGTTCAAGACAAGCTTGGGCAACATAGGGAGACAAAAATTTTTTAAAATTAGCTGGCTGTAGTGGTGCATGCCTGTGGTCTGAGCTACTTGGGAGGCTGAGTCAAGAGGATCTCTTGGGCTTCGGGAGGTTGGGAAATCAAGGCTACAGTGAGCCATGATTGTGCCACTGCACTCCAGCCTGGGCGAGATAGTGAGACTGTGTCTCAAGATAATAAAAATGAAAATAAGAGAATAGATAAATGTAGTAGAAAGGCATTCAAAACAATCCCGTTAATCTCTTTATTAAGTGTCTCTAGTGCCAGTCGTCTGCCAAATCTTTTGAATTGCCTGTCCTCACAATAAGCCTATGAAGTATGTATTGTCCTGCATTTTACAGTTGAGAAAATCCGTTTATGGAAATGAAGTGACTCAGCTGCAAGATGGTAAAGCCTGAAATTGAACCCAGGGCCCCCAGCTCTCAGTCAAATGCTCTTTCCATTGCATCATTACTTCACATTGCTCATTATCAGTTCCTGGGTCAGCCTCCCTTCTACTTCCAAGGAGTAGTTCCAGGGGACTCACATTACCTCAGTTTCTCCTGATGAAAGGATGAAGCCAATAAATCAGTATTTCTCGGTGTGGTCCATGGTCTATCTGCATCAGAATTATTCAGGCAAATGTGGACATTCCTATGAAAAATTCAGATTCCAAGGTCCACTCAGATTTATTGAATCGGACTGTAAGAGGGTAGAGGACAGGTAAAGTCCAAAAGTCCAGGAATCTGCATTTTTAACAGGCTCTTGCGGTGATTCTTAACACATGTCCGGGTTGAGAACACTTCATTAGGTGATCTTCAAACACTTCGTTAGGTGATCCTTTCTGCTTTAACAGTCTCTGCTTCTAAGACATTAAGTTGGGATTTTCCCTCTGGAATCCCCTTCCACACTGTTCGTGGAAGCCTTTCTCTTCTTTCCTTCTCTTTCTCTACCTAAATAAAATCATCTTTCTGCAAAAAAAAAAAAAAAAAAAAAAAAAAAAATTAAGTTTGGGGGGGGGTCTTTTCATCTCTTTTTCTTTTTTTTTTTTTTTTTTTTTTTAGTTTGAGACAGAGTCTTACTCTGTCACCCAGGCTGGAATGCAGTGGCACGATCTCGGCTCATTGACACATCCACCTCCCAATTCTTCCGCCTGGGCCTCCCAAGTAGCTGGGACTACAGGTACACGCCCAGCTAATTTATTGTATTTTACTAGAGATTGGGTTTCACTGTGTTGCCCAGGCTGGCCTTGAACTCCTCAACTCAGCCGCCCACCTTGGCCTCCCAAAGTGCTGGGATTACAGATATGAGCTACCATGACCAGCCCTATCATCTTATCATCTTTTACGAGCCTGAAACTCAATATATTTTTAGTAAACAAATACATTTTGATTTGAAAGACCCAGATTCAAGTCCCTGCTTTGGTAGGTACCAGCTGTGATTCCTTGGAAAAATTACTGAACATTCTAGAAATATCATTTTTAAGATGGAAATAATAACAATTTCTATCCTGGCTCCCAACAGCTGATGTGGAAAATAAATTAAATCATGTTTGTGAAAGCTGTAACGGTGATTCCAAGTTGAAGAACCACTACAAGCATAAAGTGGGCACCAGCAGGGTTTACTAAGTCCTTCAGACTCACAGGTGGCTCAGATACAGCTCTCTCCAGTGGACTGAATGGGGAGCTTATTAAAACACAAAAGAAAACCACCACCGCCTTTGAAAAATCACATTTCCATTCAAAGTAAGTAAGGTCATTCCATGGAAATGACAGGATTTTTAAAGAGAGACGCTGAGGCATTGCCACAGTGCCCCCTAGTGGAACTTTTAAGCCAACTCAAATCCACTGTCCTAGTCCCGCATTTGCTGTTGGCTAAGTAGAGAGATCAATTTATTAATTCAATATATCTGTTCTTCACATAGGCTAGGAAATTTGTGTGAAGCTTCTCTTTGTCCTCAGAGCCTAGCATTCATTCATTGATTTAACTGTTACTGAGCATCCTGGGTGCCAGTTGCTGGGCTTGGCCCCAGAGGGATACAGAAGAGGAGTCAGATGGGATCCTCACCCTTAGAGCCAGGTGGGGACAAGTCAAGTAGTGGAGACAGAGAAGTAAACAGCAAATAACAAGAGTGACACATGCTCCAAAAGAGGAAGTACACGGAAATATACAAGCCACTTTCTTTGGCAAAATCTCGATGATGTGTTTTGAGAATAAGCATGGCACATTGAGGGATAAACGGCAAAAATGAGGCGTGAAGTGTAAACAGGAGCCAGATGGCGAAGAGCCTATAAATAAATTTGGATATTATTCTAAGGTCAACGAGAAACAACGGAATAGTTTTAAGCAGAGGAATTATTCGATTTTTGTTTTTTAGGATCATGCTGGCTTCAGTAGATAGTTCTGATGGAAGGAGGCAAGACAGGAAGGGGCTGCATAGTCCAGGTAAGAAGTATTGAATATTAGGTTGGAAGGGGCATACAGGGAGTTTAAAATATATTGGTAAAATTGCATTTCTTTCTCTGGGTGGTAGGTACAAAAGCATCCTATTCTTTATACCTTACATTTATACTACACAAATTATTTAGTATGTGTGAAATAGTTTATTTAAAAACATATAGAACTCACAGGGGACAAACTATTTGTGATATGTACATATGTCACATAAAGATAAAAATTTGAAAGGGAAGGATGCCCTCCCACTTTGTGATGAGGGTGGCTTCTGAGGAGATGTGGTATATTGTAAAAATAGCCATGATCCTTATTCCTCTCCATATCCACACCCTTTGTTGTATGACTTTGTATCTCCTGCTTGAATCTGGGAAGTTCTTATTATTTTTTTTCATCAATAAATTGAAACAGAAGTAACAGTGCACCAATTATGAGCCTAAGTGTCCAGAGGCCTGGCATGCTTTGGCCCTCTTTCTGGGGCTCTGCCCAGGCACCCAGCGAACAGCCTGGGCTAGCCTGTTGGAATATGAGAGATCATGTGCGTCAGTGCTCAGCCAACCAGCCGCAGCCATCTGAAATTAACCAGCACCCAGTCAGCTTGGCAGCTGACCACTAACAGATAAGTGGACTCATTCAAGACCAGAAGAAATACCCAGCTGACCTTGGTCAAAACTGCTGACCCACACAACAGTGAGATATAGAAACAGCTGTTGTTTTAAGCCACTAAGTGTTGGGGTAGTTTGTTTTGCAGCAAAAGTTGACTGATACAGAAATTGGTGTCTGAAAGTGAGATGTTAGGCCTTTAAAACAAAATCCTGAAATTTGTGACATTGGCTTTGAGATTGGGAATGGTTGGAGACTGGGAAGATGGCACGCAAACAGAGTGAAGTCTGGGAAAATTATATGGAAATTATTACTACAGGCTGGAAAAACAGTAATCTATGTTTCATAGTGGCACTTTATACAGACCTCTGCAAGATTTAAAGTAAAGTCTAGTCGACCTACAGACAAAAAAAAAAAAAAAAAAAAAACTTCTTGGAAACAAGAGTGAGATCCCACAGAAGCCCAATTCAAAAATACCAGCAATAAAATCTAGAGAGATGTCATAAAAGAATTGTGTCATTTGGAGTATGAAATAGGCTATTATCAGATACAGAGAAAGCCAACAAAAGTTTTAAACGAGTTGTGTGTGTGAAGGTACCACCAGCCTGGATTAAAAGGGACTGAAATTATTCAAATTGCTACTCAGCTGCCAACATGGACATCTTCAGAAGTAGCCAACGAAGGTGACAGACAAGGAAGTATGTTCCAGAGGGTATAGTCAAGAGCCACAGAGATCAGTGGAGCAGGAACCCCCTCCCAGTGAGTAAATTCTAGACCCAATTAAGAAATACACCCTCACCTGGGATATTTAGACTTGTAAACATCTGCCCAGCTGGAGTTGAGAATTGCTGTGTTTAAGGATGACTATGTGTCTCTTGTTCTTCCCTTTTTTTACTTTGTTTTGTTTTGTTTTTGTTTTTTGAAACAGAGTCTTGCTCTGTACCCAGGCTGGAGTGCAGTGGTGCCATCTCAGCTCACTGCAACCCTTTCCTGGGCTCAAGTGATTCTCCTGCCTCAGCCACCTGAATAGCTGGGACTACAGGCTTGCTGCCCCAGGCCTGGCTAATTTTTGTATTTTTAGTAGGTTGGTCTCGAACTCCTGGCCTCAAGCGATCTGCCTGCCTTGGCCTCCCAAAATGCTGGGATTGCAGGTGTGAACAACCATGCCTGGCTGTTCTCCCCTTTTTTAAATGGAAGTGTCTATTGAGGTTATCCTGCCTTTGTCTCAATGTACAGTAGGTATGTGGGAGGCAAATAACTTGTCTTTAATTCATAGGTGTCAGGATTAGGAAGAACAACCTCCACCATGTCATATACAAATCTGATGTGGATCACAAGATCCTAGTCTTCAATCCTAATGACATAATTGCAGGAGGTGCTTGGGGATCTTGGGATGGTGGTAAGCATATTTTTCCTGTGGGAGGAATGTGAATAATTAAGCTCAGAGAGTAAACTGCGGTAGATTACAAAATTGGCCACAACCTTTCCATCCTCCCCGACTTTATACTCTGAGTTGTGACTTTGCAGCATCCCCCATCAAGAGATGGAGACTACTTCTCCTCCCCTTAAACCTGAACTGACCTCATGACATTTTTGGCCAACAGAATGCAGCAGAGAGATGGTATAAATTCTCTGTCTAAGCCTCAACATGCATTGCATGTCTCAGCTCTTTCTTTTGAAGTCCTGTCCCACTACTCATATGAAATGACCTGAGCTAGCCTTCTGGAGGACAAGAGATCACATGAAATAGATATGAGCCATCCCAGCAGAAGTTATTCTACATTACCCAGGAACCAGCCAATTGAGCAGCTGGCCTCAGACTCATGAATAAACTCATCCAAGACCAGGTGAACAACTCACCTAAGCTTAGCACAAATTGTTGACTTGCAGAATTGTGAGCTATATAAATACTTGCTGTTTTAAACCACAAAGTCTTTGGGTATAGTTTGTTATTTGGCAAAAGCTAACAAATTAAAATAAATTGAACAAATATAGGAGTCAAAGCATGAAATTGGATGGAGAAGGGCTTAAAAGGAAAGGGAACTATGTGAGACAAATGAGAAAGAGTGCTGACCTTTGTTGTTCTAGATGGTGGGTACATGGGTGTTTGTTGTATCCTTCCCTCTAATTTTCTTTAAAGTTTTTATCACTAAAAAAACTAGATTAAATTATAACTTTAACGTAAAAAGAATACATGTTGGAGTTCGAAAGGCTATGGCTCTGTCTCCTGTCCACACTCTCATTAGGTGATTATACTCATTTCCACAGCTTTAAATACTTTGGTATGTTGATAACTTCCAAATTTATATGTTTAGCTCAGGCCTCTCTTCTGAGATTCCAGACTCATATTTCCAGTTGCCTGCTTGACATTTACACTGGAATGTCTCTCAGGTGTCTCAAATATGACTTGTTTAAAATCGATTATTTAATCTTTCCCTCCACTGTGGCCAGTCCCCAGGATAGCCCCCAGTGATCCCTGCCTTGGGTGCTCACACTGTATGTCCCTTTCACACTATAGCAGGATTGATATGTGTTACCATAGAATTGTGCAGAAGTGACAGTGTGTGACTTCCAAGGCTAGGTCGTAAAAGACACTGTGGCCTTACTCTTTCTCCGGATCACTCACTCTGGAGGACACCAGCTGCCCTGTCACAGAGACACTCAAGCAGCCCTACAGAGAGGTCCATGTGGTAGGGAACTGAGGCCTCTTGTCAACAGCCATGTGAGTGGGCCATCTGCCCACTCCCGCTTTCCTTATTTAGCTCAGGTTAGCTGAAGCCTGGCTGGAAGACATTCAGCAAGTCACAAACACGACTGCCTCCCAGGCGTCACTCAGATAGTCCCTCTGCCTGGAGTTGAATTTCTATATATGCCATGTACCCCTCCCCACCCCTTTGCTTACCACAGCCTACTTGCCTTTAAAAATCCAGTTCAAATTCCACCTTTTTTTTTTTTTTGCTGAGGACTTATGATATTGCTTGGCTTGGTGCTGGGTGCTGGGTGCCGGGGGTACTGCACTGAGTCAGCCGATTCCAGCCCTTAGGGAGCTCTCAATCCACTGAGTGAGTCCAATTATTCAGTCTGGTCTGGGAAGTGCTGCAACACAGGTGCAAAGGGAGAAGCAAAGGCGGAGCCCTGCCAGGTTGGTTAGGGCCACAGGCAGGAAAGGCTTTTCTGGAGGGGGTGGTGTTTGAGTTGAGAATAAAAGGGGGATGAGTTGCTGGCTGAGGACCCTCTGCTCCATCTGTTGTGCTGCTTCTCATGTCAGATAGAAATCACAGCTTTCTCTACTCTGCACTGATACCAGCATTCCGTGGGTATTAATTTCCAGAGCTGGTTTTTAAAAAACTAACTGCCCATAGGTGATCAGGAAGAGGAAGGGGACCCAAAGCTGATTATATAAGGAACAGCAGCCAAATAATGCATAGATTGGGAGGTAGGGGGACTGAGTGAAAAGGAAATGGACTTTTTTTTTTTTTATAACACAGAATTTCCAAATGCAAAATGTAGAAGCTGCAGAAGGCAGAGGTCAGCTGAACACAAGAAAGAACTCTCTACTGGCCTTTAAAAGAGAACTAACTAGTTTTGGCACGTTATCCTTGGAGAGGTTCAAACATGTATCCCCATTGGAGGTCACATCATAGAAAATTGTGACAGCTGGGTAAGATGTTTAAACTCTCCAATGGGAATTCTGTTCTGCCACCATCATCCCCCAATGACTCTCATCAGCTGCTGATTGAAGTCCAAGCTCCACAGAGCAGCACAAAGAGCCTTTCACCTCTCCACTCACATCCCTACCCACACCCACACTCAAATTCTAAGAGCAACGCCAAACCACTTGTGCTCTGCACACTTATTCCATGTTCAGTGTTTAAAATGTCCTCCCTTCTCCCTTTGCCTAGTGTTTATTTCCCAACACTCTGTGCTGTCACTGTAGTGGATGTTTGTCACTTTTGTTTGCACTATTATTTCCAATTTGGCAACTTAACTCCCCACTGTGTCTCAATGGAAGGGTAACTAGTAGGCTGCCTCTTACTAGCACTCAGGAGGAAGCTGAGGGAGTCAGATCCTTCATCAACCTCCAGTTGCCGCTAGGAGGCAGGCAATGACAAAAATCCGGCCAACTGGCCCTTCTCTCAAGTCACTTAGAATCCAAAGTCATAAGGAATAGATAAAGGTGATTTATCTGGTGGTATGGGGGCAGTGGCACGGTGTCCTTAACAGGCTGTTTAGGCAGTAACATGGTTGTGTCTTCCTTCCTACTTTTTAGTCCTCTGGAGTACCCTTGCTTCTTGTTTTCAGGTTAGTAAATATGTATGAAATGAATGAGTGAAGCAGAGGGATAAAGGTCAAAGACTTAATCTAAAGCAAATTGTGTGCAAGGTTGGACCGCTTAATGATCAGAAATGGAGGTAGAGAGGGAAATAAACAGGAGAATGGTCGTAGCACTAACAGAAATGAGGGGAAGTGTTGGTTTAGGGAAGACAGAGAGGAAGGCTAGCAAATACCAAATCTATATTATAATCCCCCCTCCAAGACATTTCCATTTATATACATACCAACTCTTCTCCTTTGGTGAGAACAAAAACAAAACCCTATATTTTAGGTTGAGTTAGCTGTGTGGTCTCTATATGTGGGTCTCAAGTCAATGGCATTGCCCTTTACTTCAGAGACTCTTAAAAGAACTTATCAAACAGCACATACCCAGTGGCAGGAGAAATCAAAGATGATTTGGAGGTTTTAAACCAGGAAGATATGGGGCCACTCAGGAAAAGTAGAAAGAAAATGTGGAGCTTGAGATTTCAGCAGATATGTTGAGCAGAGATGGCCCGACAGCAGCAACAAGTCTCTAAAACAGGTGGTATTGCTACATATATTTCTCAGGCAATTCTGCGCATATACAGAATCAAGGATTTAGTGTTTTTCTTCTGCAAGAAGAAACGTGAGATGGGTTCATTCATTTGACAAATATTTATTGGGTGCCTACTGAGGGCCATACACTATTCCAGGCAGTGGTAAAGTAGTGAAAAAGCTACACTCATGAAGACAGGTAATACTACTACTTAAATTGTTCATGTTTATGTGCTTTAAAGAACAATAAACTAGGGAAAGTAGTTAAGAACGTCAGCATGGTTCTCAGAATATTCCATTTAGAAGATGATAAAAGGATCTTGCAGAACATTCCTTTCAGTCATCTTCCCTTTGAGCCTGATCTGGGAAAGGCAGGCAACAGAGACCAGGACCACATACTCATAAGAACCCTTGGAAACTCAGTCCTCCACCAATATTGAAGTGTAGACCTATGGTTACTACTTTGAGGGACTTCCAAACTTTAAACTTCTCTATATTATTATAGTAGCTGGTGCTAACATTGGCAAAGAAATTAGATCAGCTGAAGGAGAGAAAAAGAAAAGAAAAATAAGAACTTTAATGTTAGTTCTCACATCTGGGACTTTTGATAAACCAATCAAGAAATATTTCTTGAGTACTGAGCCAGAATATTCATTTAGCTGCAAAGTAGATTCTAGGGTATGTGATGTGTGCATTTCACAAATATTTTCTGTTTGGATAGTAAACTTTATGAACTACACAGTATCTCAAATAAAAATTACACAGAAACTCATGCCTATGAAGAAACCTGTTTATTACTGATAACACTTCATTTGGCTAAAACCACAGGAACTCCACACACAGATACATAAAGTGCAAATTCTCACAGGCAGTACTTATAATACACCCTGGTGTTTTATAGGGAAAAACAAGATGTTGACAGAACTGTTAAAACAAGGGCACAATTTGAACTACTGCTACACACTTTAGTCAGAAAAATAATTCATTCTTAACTGCATATATCTTATCTGGCATATTCAATGAGGCATACAAAGGGTTTATTCTAGCCTAGAACAACAAGGCCTCACCATACACAGAAGTAGACTCTTGCTTGAGTGTCTCTTGTAAGACACATGATGAATCACAACAATGGACAAAAACATACCAAATAGGATCAAATTAGTTGTGACTCACTTGGAAGGTAGTGCTACTAGGCTCAAAATGGCCACTTAGAGCAGCGATATTAAGTCTACATAGACACCATTGCTTTACCTTCCTGGCCAACACCTTGCTTTGAGTGTAAAATACCAGGCATTATATACAATTTCCACAGAGAGAGATGCTTTGCTCTCTCCAAAAAAAAAAAAAAAAAAACTGAGTATTTAAAGGGATGTCTGCTTAATAAACATCACATTATAAAGTTCAGTAATGGGACTTCATTCAAAAAGCTGAATTAGAAAATTCATTTTTTGATTGTTCCTTAAAGTATTTGCTCCTTTAAAATTCCTTAATTCCTATTATCAGCAATTAAACACTCTATAACAGGTACTAGGTGGTGCGGATATGAAAAACAATAAACCACAATTCCTGCTCTCAGGGGGCTGAGCATCAGGTGGTCCTTCTTAGCCAAGGAATGCCAATAGTAACAGAACTGTTTCACATCAGTTTAGTTTGGCATTAATCCTTCTGAAGGTCAGATTCTAAGGGCAGGAAATAGTCTAGATATGTTCTATGTTTACATATGTTGCACTACAGCCAGTGTATATACCCCAGGGATATGCAGCCTTTGGGGGTGAGGGCTTGGGGGGAGAAAACTGAGCAGCCACGTGATGAACATGGTACTCCTTTGTGGTGGCATAAGTTCCAGTAAAGATTAAAGATATCATTTTTATATTAAAAGTTTTATTATAGAGAATGCAAAATTCACTTACATTTTAAATATACTTCATGTCAGTGGTAGGCTGCTTCTGATTTTGCTCTCAGAACCTCTTCCCACTCCATCATGCCCCTCTGCTTTTAGGGTTATGCTGGTAGAAATTTTGAGCAGCAAACTCTAGGTATGTCACTTTGTCCCTATTTGGTCACTCTACACATTCTTATAGGTTCTCTTTTGTAAGTACATAGTCTTGAATAAACAAAGAGGAACGATAGCTTAATGAATGTACAGTATGGTGAATAAGGTAACCAATAGTCAACACTAACTTTGTTTCCAACTAGAATTAAAGTCATGCTGTGCAAGGAGTCAGACAATGAGCAATTCTCATCTTACTATTTATGCTTCTATGGCTTAGGGTAAGATGCTCTGAGGGACAAACGTGAACAAGATTTCCTGAGAGCTTGTGCTTTGGCTCCCCAAGTACAAGAAAAGCTGAAATAGAATGTTAGATCAATTGCCCATTCATTTCGGTTAGTACAACTCTTTCCCCTTAGTTTCTAGACCAATCTCAGACAAGTGAATTGTAAAAGGCTGTATGTCATAAATTAACATATAGCAGTATCCAGCAGACCAAAACAGATTATGAAATAGATTTAAAATTACTTCCTACAATAAGTCTTAAATATAATGACAACGTTAACAAAATAACCAAAAGTCCATAGACAAATGTAGTTTATGACTAAGTTTAAAGCCTTCTGAACGAATACAGTTGAGATTTCTTATCAGTGAGGTAACAGGGCAGTAGTTCTTCACAGTAACAAAATGTTCAAGGGTGCCTAGGAAAAGAGGGAGGTAGAAAAGGCATAAAATTAAATGTATCCAAGTGGAGTTTGGATTTTTCAAGCATCACTAATATCAATGGAAAATGTGAAAAAAAAAATACTTATAGCAGCAGTTCATAGAACAATTTATCCATTAAACTCCAGCTAATATCTCTGTTGCATCAATTCCAGAAGCAACTTGCTTAAGAAATGGGAGGTCTATTTCCTATATAAAGACATTCCAAAGTATCCAATCTCTTAGAACCTCTCCATCTGCTAAAATTTCTGCATCAAAATAACACTATATATTCAAAACAAAAACCTCAAATAAGCTAAGCCGCTATACATTCTTCAAGATGAACAAAATTTTGTTCAAGTCTCACTTAATTTGCAAGGTTAAATTAAAAATAACTGTCAAGCAGGTAAATTATTCATTGCAGTTAATGCATCAGTTACTCAAAATATACGAAAATTGTTTTGTGAGCTAAATTCTTCTAGATATGGAGTGAAACCAAAATGTTATTTTTAGTGCCCTTTATGACATTTTTTTTCTAACCTGAGTTTAAAAAAAAAAAATGTACTTGGAAAGAAGGACCCTTAGAAAGTCATTTGTATATCCGTTAATTTTAAAACATTTTATTCCCTTAAAAACAAAAACAGATTTTGAATAGAAGATATTATAAAGATTCCTCCTCAAGAAGTTCCTAAATATTAAACTTTTCATACTGTCTTTAAAAAATCCTCATTCCCTCTGGTTCTGTCTTAACTAGAGAAGGAGAACACTATGGCATGGTGTTTCTTACTTTGACCTTTCAATAAAAGACTTAATAAAGCTTTATTAGCAAACTTAGCAAACTATCTCAACAGCTTTCTCCTCTCCAGAGTCAAACAGTCTTTATTCCTTGAACTTTTTCTCAGAGGTCTTATTTTCTAATCTATATTTTCTTCGTTTTTATTTCTGCTCTATCTCTTCCTGAGTTCTCACATGATTCTGACACAACATCCTAGCAGGAACTGAATCCATAAAAGAGATACTTTTTCTCACCTCCTACAACTTGGCCTAATTTTAATGATCACAATAAAGGAAAATGGTAGGTGCATATTCATCATAACAACAAATAAACACAAGTAGACAGGTGGACACAGTTTATTCCCTACTGTTATGGTGTTACATTTGCCCTTCACAAGAAGCATTTCCTGTGCCGCCTTATTGAAGCATTTCCTTTGCCTCTTTATATTGTTGGGTTATTTCTGCTACTTATTTTCAAAGTATACTTTGATCTTGCCCTACTAATTATTTCCTTTCTCTAAAGCTCTAGAAAATTCCAGTTTTGACTTACATGCTTAATGAAAATGCAATCATTTTCACAATATTGTTCAAAATGAAAAAGATAAACAATGTGGTGCCGAAGGCTGAGACCTCCTAGTCAGCACTTCTGTCTCTCTTGGTCAGCTTGGGCTATCACTGAATTTATCCTGTTAGGCAAATGTGCACCTACTACGTCAAGTTCATGTTAAGTATCATGCTCAGACAGACTAATGACAGGCTAGAATAATTACCTCAATTGATATACTTCAGAAACATTTGTAAAATTTTGTTAACTTTAACTCTGAACTTCAAAATTTTTGAAATAAGAATCCTTCAATAACTCTTCACCTTAAAATGACTTAAATGTTGCATTATATTAAAGCACTCAAATAAAACTGTTCTCTTCATAATAGAATGACAGTCATGACATGGTTTTAGTAACTATGATACATTTTAGCTTCATTTTTGTTTATCAGTCACTGAAACACAGAACTAAACCAAATATACATGTTTTTCATATATGCAAGGTTATACCACTTTGTAGAATATGTGCCATTTCCTAAATTACAATCTACATTCTTATAACAAAAGATGTTTTACACATTTTAAAAATAAAACAAAAATTCTACACATTTCTTCTCCAATGCAAAGCCTTTGAAAACACATTAGGAAAAATGGTGCTCTACATTTAGCTAGCTGTCTGTTATCTACAGTCATACAGTCATGCAAGAGCCAACGATAAGAAAATAAGGAAGGAACAAATTAACAATAGTGGCAATACAATAATTTGACAATTAGGTTTGGATTATATGAGCTTAACCAAATGTTAGCTGATAGCTGCAACCAACCAAACTATGATTTAAGGAACATTCTAATCAGTTCAAACTTTATACTATTATTTTATATGAAATAAATTATCTAATTCCAGTGCTATCTCCTATAAGCAATTTGTTTAGGCCTTGTTATTGTTATCTCCTACTATACCCCATGTGTATCCTGAGAACTATGTAGGACAAGATACATTTTAAGAAGATTAAACAGCATTTCTCTCTTTTTTTTTTTTTGAGACAAAGTCTCACTCTGTCACCCAGGCTGCAGTGCAGCAACACGATCATAGCTTACTGTAACTTAAACTCCTGGGCTCAAGCAATCCTCCTGCCTCAGCCTCCCAAGAGTGCTGGTATTACAGGTGCAAGCCACCCTGCCCAGCATAAACAGCATTTCTCTATTAAACCTTTTCAGGAGACTGCAGGATCAGCCAAAAGTGACTTTTGGAAAAAAATTATTTTCTACACTAAAAAAAGATTAATACCATGCAATCAGAAATTCTACAGACGTCAGCAAGATAAACTGGACCTCTGTTTTAAAACATGTAGTTTTAGTGTTTCATAATACTTTGAACGTTTTCATAATAAAATTTGGACGTTTATTTCTTAGTAAGATTAACATTACTTATAAAATAAAAGAATAAATCTACTTAGAAAAATGTACTTCAAAAGTTAGACTGTCAAATAAATTCAGAGCTCCTTTTTCAGTTCAGAATTTTTTCTGTACTAAATGTTTGATAAATGACACAATCTAATATAAAGATCTTTAACTACATTAAGTCTGCTTTTATTAAGATCTTTATTTACATTCCTAAGATTTTAAAATCAGCAAACTCATTTGATATTGAGGAAGCACCTAGAGATTTTGGAAGATTTTCCTTAACTATCTGAAAATTCACTGATTAAATTATGGTAAATGCAGGAATGCTGTTTTCAGTTCATACCAGACCCTGAGAAGACACTGAGAAATTTGACAAGAACAAAGCCAATAGGAGTGTTGCCACTATTGTTTTATGCTCAGTAAACGTCAGAATTTTAAATACATACAGTAAATTTTCATTGCACCAAGGGCACCTGAAACAGACATGCCAAAACCACACGTTGTAACATCTGCTCTAAATTACAGAAATGCTAAATATCCTATTTCAAATACTCTAATTTGTAAATTAATACCTGTGATGTAACAATGACATTTTTCATAACAATCAAGAATACCATTTTTTGGCCAATTTTATGGAGTAATTTCCTTAACCAACCCTATAATTATAACATTTACCTGTCTTTTTTTTTTTTTTTTTTTTTTTTTTTTTTGTCTTTTACCATGCTATACACAATTACAAGATATAGAACTAGGCTTAACCACATTTATAAGAAAACTCACTTTTGAATTGTGATGTTTCTGTTAAAAGAAAAAAATACGTTACTATAACACTTTTAGTGTAATGACTTTCGTTTAAATTATGAAAACATTTGAATCATTTCCCTCTAGACCAATTTCAAATTTATAGTTTGTTTAGTCTAGCCAGTTAACCAAAAAGAAAAAAAACAAAAGGAAAAAGATACTTGGCCAGATGAAAGAGAGAGAGAGAATGCTAACACAAGGTTCAATGTACGGAGTTCTTGGTTGCTCTGTTCCATATGCCCACACAATGTCACGATGTATTGGTGTACCCCTAAACAGAACGCCAGATCAGTCCATTCTTACTGGGCTGAAGAAAATTCTCAATTAGAGCATCAATGAGTTTTTTCAATTCTTCCTCCAGTAAAGCAGTATCACTGAGGAAAAGATGAAGAGTTTTGGAATTATTTATTTTCATAGGCTTAAAATTTATTTAAATTAGTTTTACTTTTTAAGAGGTCCTGATGGAATGATTAAACAATTGGTAAACAAAAGAGAAATTCACTTGGTTAAAACAAAACAAGACCCCCCCCAAAAAAAATTACATACAAAGAAAACACTGCTATCACAAACTGAAGTTGAGCTGCATTAATAGGAGTTCCTTGGCACATGATAAACAGAGGAGTGATAGTATATCTAAAGAATTCTCCTAGGTCAGGAGAACGTGGTTCAAATGGCTTTGAACACCAATACCAGGTGTTAGGAGAAAATGGCTTCCTGAAATACTTTGAAAAATATTCGATATAGATGTTATGGAATGATATAACATATCTTTCAGGTAGCAGAAGGAGGTGTGACTAAAAGAATGGGATGTTTAAGAAAAACAGATATGCACTTAAAAGAAGGCCCTTGAAAGTCATCACTGAGGCACTGCCATTGCCCAGAACATTTTGAGGCAAGCCTCTTTTAAATTGCCTTTATAGTCATTTAAAAAACTACACAACAAATTAGTTCTTATTACTTTAATAATCTCCCTTCATTTTCAACCAGATGTAGCATTACCCAATTTGGTTTACTTTAAATTCTGCTTTGAATGACTTTAGGAGCTCTTTATCCCCCTCAAAAGAAATGAAATCTATCCTTAAATGCAAAAATTTATGGAAATACAAAATAGTGTGGCTTTGGTTGGACTCTGAAAGCAATTCTAAAAAATCTCCTTCCCAAATACATATTGGTCAATGACAATATTACAGGAGACAGTACTTTTAATACATTTAAGTAGCCTTTGAATATGTTTATGAAATTAACTTAGTCACAAGTCATCCTCTTAAAAGGAAATGAACTGAGAAGATTCTGTCAAGTCCTATTCGACACAGAAAATGAATATCTGGCAGTAAACTAGATTATCTAATGATCATTTCCTTATGCTAATCATGTAATAGTTTAAAGATCAGAGAATCTTTCCAAGAATAGAAATTTGCTACAATTTTAAAATTCAATTCCCAAATGATACAGCTGCTTTAAAAAACAGTCTGGCAGTTCCTCAAAAGGTTAAACACAGAGCTACCATATGACCCAGCAATTCTCTCCCAGGTATATATACCCAAGAGAAATGAAAACATACATTCACACAAAAACCTGTATGGAAATGTTCATAACAGTGCTATTCAAAACAGCCAAAGAGTGCAAATAATCTGAACGTCCATCAAATGATCAAAAGAATAAAAAGCGTGGCATATTTATGCAATGGAATATTGTTGGTCCATAAAAAACAAAATTAAAAAAAAAGGGAATAAATTCATGCTACAACTGAATCATGGTGGAAGCTAGAAACCATTATACTAAGTAAAAGATGGCAGTCACAAAGACCCATATATTATGTGAAAAGCCCAGAAGAAGCAAATCTTTAGAGAAAGATAGTGTATTGGTGGTTGCTGAAGGCTGTAAAGGAAGGAAATGGGAAGTGATTTCTCATGGATATGGGCTTTTAGGGGTGATGAAAATGTTCTAAAATAGATTATAGTGATAGATGCACAACTTTGAATATACCAAAAACCACTTAATTGTACATTTTAAGTGGGTGAACTGTATGATATGGGAGTTATATATCAATAAAGCTTTTGTATGTATATCTAAAAAAATCAGTTCTCACCTCTGGTCAGGTGACGCGCACATCTCTGCATAATACTTTATCTTTGGTTCTGTCCCACTTGTCCGGAGGGTAGCAACACAACCATTTTGAAAAGTAAATGTAATCATTTGGCTGTTTTTACTCACAGGCAGCACCTATGGAAAATGGCAACAACCGTTTAATTATACTTGGCATCTTTTTCATTTTCTTTCATTCTCAAGAATTATAAAATACAGTCCACTTATATGAGGTATCGAAAGTCGTCAGATTTACAGAAATATAAATTAGAATGGCGGTTGCCAGGGGCAGGGGGTATGGTTACGGGGAGTTATTGTTTAATGGATAGTTTTAGTTTAGCAAGATGAAAAAGTTCTAGAGGCCTGTCGCACACCAATATGCACTACCGAACTATACACTTAAAAATGGTTAAGGTAGTTAATTTTTATGTTATGTGATTTTTTTAACCACAATTGAAAAATTAAAACATATCTTAAAAGCATTATAAAATACAAATGATGATTACTTATATAATAATTCATAAACATACCATTTACTGAATAGTTCAGGAATTGGGTTATATACCTCACATACATGATCTCTGGGCCTCAACAGTAATCCTGTAAAGTAAGTATTACCACCATTTTACAGACGAGGCTCAAAGAGAGTAAACAACCCACTCAAGACAATCAGCTAAGTTGTAGAACAAGAAGTGGAAGCCAAGTTCCAAAGTCCAGACTGCCTCTATATTTGCGAAGCACTTGCACGTTTATCAATCGTCTCCAAAGAGGAGTGCACATATCCTGCATGTACTAGGGTGCAGAAAAAACTGTATTTTTTATAAAAATTTAAAAAAGAAGTGACATTTTACTGACACTAAATATATGGATTAACACTGGTACTCTTGCTAGTCCACACATCGGTCTATCAAGGCATCTCGAGGGGATTGTGAGGGTTGTACTAGGGCAGAGGGGTTGACAGTGGTACTTTTCCTCCGCTGTCCTGAGCCATGAGTCCTGACCTTGAGACCCCTCCTTTTGGTCAGTACATTACCATATATCAGTGACTTAACACAGAGATCTTCCCTTCTTTTTTACCCACAGCCCATAAAGTAGCAAGTCCTTTCTACACTTTATTTAACTCAACTTTATTCAGCTGTCTCCATACTGCTCATATACTGAATTCAGGCGACCATCGTGTCTCATCTAGACTGCTGATACAGTGTACTAACTGATCTTCCTGCCTGGAAGTTTGCCCCTCAAAACCCACTCACCATACAGGCCATTCTTCTCCCTCATACTCCAGTTACAGACAACTACCTTTGGTTCTCTGAAGGAGAATATGCTTTTTCATCTCTGGACCTTCTACTTCTACTTACTGTTCCCTTTGCCTGAAACACCCTCTGCTCCTCCTGCATCTGGCTAACTCCTAATCATACTTGGGAACTCAGTTCAGAACAGTTCTCTAGAAAGTCTTCCATAAGCCCCCAAAGCCTATTCCATGACATCCTATGCATGTCTCTCCTGGTAGCACTTATCATTTTGTAAGTTGCTGTTTACTTGTCCATTTCCCTACTAGATTTTTCCCTGAGTGCAGTGTCTGTCATTGCTATATCCCTAGTGTACCTGTGCCTGTAGCTTGTGATACATGAATACACAGATGAACATCAATCAATCTGAAACATGGAAAAGAGAGAATTCCGGAAGGCCTTGACACTTACTATGCGACCTTGGCGATAACAACATCTATGCTACCTACCTTACAAACTTGTTGTAAGAACCAGCAGAGATGAAAAAGCACCCTGAATAATATCGTACACTTTAATGAGAATTAAGAGGGAAAAAAGCATTATACCAAAGGCTACTTGAGCACAGCAAATTAGAGAAATAAAAAGAAGCAAAAGATAATTCTTCTCTTCAAGCAATTTACAAAGATAGAAAAATAGATACACTTATACACAGGATATCAACACCAGGAACTGATATTTGTTGATTGGACAAATATGCAAAAATGGAATATGTGTACTATTCTACATGATAAACTACAGATTTTCCAAAATACATTATGTCCCTAGAATCTTGAGACCACATCACAACATTACAAATGGAAATTTGGGCTAATAATCATTATAACAACAACAACAAAATGAATATAATCAGCAATCTATGGCATTTAAGTATTTGTTGAGCAGCTACTACATGGGCAGAAACTTTGAGAGGCACAAAAGTACATCAGAAAGGAACCTGCCATGTACAACACAATGATGACATAAAGTAACAGGAGGAAGGCACACTATGTAATGAAACCTCAAGAGGAAGGTGTCTAATTATGGGGCCTAGAGGTCACGTGGAACAGGTGATATTTGCCTTCAGTCTTCTAGTGGCTGAGATATGGGCCTGTAAAAATTGGAAAAATGGGTAAACTAAGGAAACAACTGAGCCAAAAATGCAGAAATTTTTTAAAAAGTGTGTATATATAGGTAAGTAAGTAAGTTGTTTTATTTGGCTGGAGGTATAGGGAATAAGGTTGGAAAGGGATGTTAAAATTAAAAATATTCATGGCTTTGAAATTATAGGCTTTTACACTTATTTTCAACATTATCTAGCATCATTGCTCATTTTCTCTCTTTCTCTCTCTTTCTCTGCCCCCCACCTCCATTCCTCACAACTCACCCTGGCGGTAGTATAGATGATTTTTTGAGAATAGGATAAGGATAGGATCAAAGTCAGAGAAACAAGTTAGCAGACTGAAAAATGCTCTGGAGCAAAACAATGGGTTCTAGTCTCAAGAAACTCACAGGCCTGAAGTTTCACCATTTCATTATAATATTGATGTGGGTGAACCCCCAAATTGGGGCTCAGCCCAGGAGGTTTCTTGGCCACATACAGAGAAGGAATTCAAGAGGAAAGCAATTAGTGGGCATGGTGGCTCCCGCCTGTAATCCTAGCACTTTGGGAGGCCAAGGTGGGTGAATCACTTGAGGTCAGGAGTTCAAGACCAGCCTGGCCAACATGGTGAAACTCTGTCTCTACTAAAAATACAAAAATTAGCCAGGCATGGTGGCATGTGCCTGTAGTCCCAGCTACTCAGGAGGCTAGGCAGGAGAATCACTTGAACCTGGGAGGCAGAGATTGAAGTGAGCCGAGATCATGCCACTGCACTTCAGCATGGGAGACAGAGCAAGACTCTGTCTCAAGAAAACAAAAAAAAAGGAAAGCAATTTTATCAGAGCAACAAAATGGCTGCTTCATAGGCAGAGTAGCATTATGGATTGCTTACTAGCTATATTATAGCTTCTGCTTAATTACATGCTAAATAAGGGGCAAGTTATTCACAAATTTTCTAGAAAAAGTGTGAGGAGTTCTTGGAACAAGGTTTCCTCCCCATTTAAACCATATAAGGTAACTTCTGGGTGTTGCCATGGCATCTATAAGCCTGAGTCATCGTGTTGGTGGGAGTGTCTTTAGCATACTAATATATTATAATTAGCATACAATGAGAAGAGAGGGGAACTAGAGATTGCTTTTGTTGCCATCTTGGTTTTGCTGATTTTGGCTGGTTTCTTTACTGCATCCTGTTTTGACCAGATCCTGTTTTGATCAGTGGGGTCATGACCGGTAGTTGGAAAACAAATCCTGCTGATCGCCAACCTCAGTATGAATTATTATAAATTGTTAACTTTTTTTAAAAAAGTGTTTACAGGACCTTCCAGCTTGGTGAACACATGGACTTGCTGGGAGGCTCTAGGCCCCAACCCCACCCCTAGTACATTGCCCTGTACATCTCTTCTCTGGCTGCCCCAGAATTGTCCCCTTTATTATAAACTAGTAAACATGAGGAAACTGGATTGAACCTCATGTGAAATCTGTCCTGCCTCTGGACTTTTTGGTGACATGAGCCATGAAATTTTCTAAATTGTTTGAAAAAAAAAAAAAAAAAAAGGTACTTACTGATTTCTTATTAGGCTGGCTACTGTCATATCCAGTGGTAATGTCCCGTACATACAATATAGCAAATGTCCCACAAAATTTTGGATATTCTTTTGGAGCATCAAAATTACGAAGCCTTTCAAATATATTTTTGATGGTAGGTGGTTCATAACACAAGAAATAGGAAGTTTTTGAAATATGATAACCATATCTGTGCAAAGATTCAAAGTGCTAAAATTAGATTTCAGATAACTCTTTAGAAAAGTATATATTAAAGAAGATCAGCCTACTACAGTATTTTGTAGAAAGTGGCAGTCCTCAATTCACATAATTTTAAAGTATTGACTATTCTTCAGAAACAAATTTAGAAAACTAAGGGTGGAACAATAAAAAAAAATCTAGCATGTGAAATTCATAATAGTAGAACTTACTTTTCATAAACCTTAATCAGTTGCTGTTTCAGTGTTATATTCATGGTTTCCAGGTAAGATGCCATCTCAGCAACCACAACAGCTGCACTCACTCCATCTTTATCCAAAACTGAAGTTCCACAGAGAAAACCTGAGGATTGAAAACCATCACTAGAAAAGAAGAAAACTTAAGCCTATAATTTCAATAGTTTTACATTTCTTCAGAAGGATGAGGAAATTTTTTTTTTTTTTTTTTTTTTTTTGAGACAGAGTCTCGCTCTGTCACCAGGCGCCAGGGTGGAGTGCAGTGGTGCAATCTTGGTTCACGGCAACCTCCGCCTCCTGGGTTCATGCAATTCCCCTGCCTCAGCCTCCCGAGTAGCTGGGACTACAGGCATGCGTCACCACACCCAGCTAATTTTTGTATTTTTAGTAGAGACGGGGTTTCACCATGTTGGCCGGGATGGTCTTGATCTCTTGACCTTGTGATCCACCCGCCTCAGCCTCCCAAAGTGCTGGGATTACAGAGGATGAGGAAATTTAAAAGCCTAGTAATCGAGGAAACTCATCAATATTTAGGGGATACTTTGGTTCTTTTTTTTTTCCTGATAAGAAATGCATCTACACATTTCTCAGTTCTCTGTAGTTTTTACAACTCCAAATATGAAACCAAAACATAAAAAACTCCTCCTACAGAATATTTTTTAAAAAATTATCAATCAAATTTCAAAGATTTTAATATTTACTACATACCAATAGACTCTTCAAATGCAAAAAGGACTTCTTTCCCATTTTCCAGGAGGTCTTTTATCCTACTTCCAATCCATTTAAAACCTGGTAATGTTTCCTGAAATGCAGAGGAGGTCACTCTAGTTAAGTGATTCTCTCACAAATACTTATTAGAGAAAAAGCTGCCACTACATGCACATAACGTTCATATAGTGATTTTCTACCATAGTCTTCAGTCCACAAAGATTTATAGAGTAGCAGACATATAGTAATACAGTGCCATAAATACACACACTGCTACTCTTGATGATCTATTATTTCTAGATAGTACTAGGTGGTTTACACCAAACATAACCCAGCATTTATAAGTGATGCTTCATATAGTCACAAAGTAACATGAGTAAGTACTGAACCAGGTGCTTTACATCATTATCTTTTATAATGCTCACAAACACTATTGCTGAAACACAGGCTCGAAAGATAAGTCAATCTGTCTAAAATTATACTGCATATAAGAGATGGAGTCAAGACTCAATATCAAGTTTCTGCTTCTCAGAAACTGTCCTGTAAGCAAAACTATAACCACTAATATAAGAGTGCCATGAAGGTTGGTGGATTTACTTTCCCTGAGTAATCAATCAAAGGTCATGAAGTTTTTTGGTGATGCACTTTTAATATTAGCACAATGTAAGCTTGAACCAAGTGTAGCTTCTCATAACATTGTGTCCTGTTAATAAAACCACCAAAACAGTTTACTAAGTACTTCTTTAAATAATTAGATTTGAGGACTTTTCATCTAATGAGCTACTGTTCACTTTAAAGACACAATCTGTTTTAGAGTCAACAGAAAGTGTATGTGAGACACACTAATTCTAAAGCTCACCAATTTGTTTCCTAATTCACCTCTCTACCTCCTTACTAAAAAATAAAAATCCAAAAACCTCCCTGCTAAAACAAAACAAGCAACTAAAATAATAATAGTGGTCTTTAGAATTGGTCTTTTTTCTCTTTTGTGCTCATTATACATTTTTGTTGCTATAGATAAAAACAAGGAAAACATCAGAAGCTTAGGCTTGAATGAACTTTCAGTATCTTTTTCTTTTTTTTTTTGAAATGGAGTCTCACTCTGTCACCTAGGCTGGAGTTCAGTGGTGCAATCTCAGCTCACTGCAACCTCTGCCTCCTGGGTTCAAGTGATTCCCCTGCCTCAGCCTCCTGAGTTGCTGAGATTACAGGCGCATGCCACCATGCCAGGCTAATTTATGTGTTTTTTAGTAGAGACAGGGTTTCACCGTGTTGGTCAGGCTGGTCTCAAATGTCTGAACTCATGATCCACCCACCTCAGTCTCCCAAAGTGGTGGGATTACAGGCATGAGCCACCGCACTCAGCCCTATTTTCAGTATCTTCTATTTTGCTATTTGTGTTTTAGAAAGTATAAGGTTGAAAGCTCTATTTCATAAAGACAGGTACAATTTTCTTTTACTCAGCCAATTAGTGTTAAGACCTGTAGCCTGACTATGGCTCAAGGAAAATGCCCAGGGACATTTTCACTGATATTTGGCAAAGATGGCAGAGGAAAAGCAACTTAGTTCCCATAGCTGCAAAAATGGTCAGCATAAGGGTCTTAAAGTCACAAGGTTAATGACCTGGGCTGAGGGAGAGCCACTACTTGTTTTTTCAGATGTAGGATCATTGGGTCTTAATATGCAATTTAGAAGACTACTTAAAGTTTCTTAAGACTATGCTTGAAGAGCCTAAACAAGGGGTTGATGACAACCACAATTTTTTGGAGTGAAGTCTGAGTTACTGATGAGGTTGCCAGGAGCTAAATTTTCCCTTTCTGAAAACCAGATATTGTTGTATGGACTAATAAGTATAATTTTGGCTCAAGGTGTCTAAATTATCAAATAGACTGAGTAAGTGTTAACAGAATTAGAAAAATAAGAGAATAACAAATGAAATCAATGAAAGTCAGTTTTGGTGGGAGATATCTTTAACATTCACAAATAGGTTTTTAAAAGTAGCACACAGACATTATCTATTCTTACTTCAAAGTGAAATCCTTCTTTAAGTGCAATTGCCTTCAAAATTTTAGAAGAGACTGTGGTGGCTAACATATAAACATTCTTCACATCAGCATTTCTTGACTGATTTTTCTTCCAGCAATCAAACATCCACCACCCAAACAAAGCTGCCAACTCATTCCCTGTGAAAACTTTCCAACAGCCACTGTAGAGAGAAGGAAAATGCAATGTCAAGACCTTTCTTTTCATTAAAACTTCTTGACTCCAAGGCCTACAAATTACCATCCTTCATTTAGGAAAAATCAGAAACTATTATATGGGATTTTTGAGACAACATTTACTACTGCTTGTTTTCTAACTGCCCAGGGGTGATGTTATGGTAGGAATGGTTACAACGTCTTTTGGAAAATTATTATATCATTATAATTATTCTCTTAATGAGAGAAAAATTTACGATTAATAATTAAGCCTTTCTATGTAAGGACATCTGTCACATTATAATGGTAAAAATACATAGCAACCTAGAGGACTAAGATTAGGAAATAGATACATCATAAAGTGATCTGTTGGGATAGTATGTCTTTTTAAAAATTAACATTTTTAAACAATATATAAAGTCAGGGGAAAATGCTTACACTGTAAGCATTGTTTGAAACATTTTGTACAATTGAAGTGGAAAATAAGATATAAAACTATTATCATAAAATAAACAAATACATCTTTAAATATTTCAATTAAAAAGTAAAGAATTGTCAAAGTATCAGGTGGTTATTTCTGGATGATGGGTTTATAGGAAATTTATGTCCTTTTCTTATTTTTTCATTATTTTCAATGAGCCTGTAAGACTTAAAATACATTGTTTTTCAAAGTACAAGCTTTTAATCAAATAACAGATTCTACATACTTCTCCTGAAGTTCTGCTGCTGCCAGTCTGTCTGCATCAGGATCTGTGGCTAGCACTATTCGGGCATTTTCTTTCTCTGCCAGTCTCAGAGAAAGTTCCTGAAACAGTGACCCAAAAAGCTCAATTGTACTGAAGAATCTAAATTCAATGTTAATGTTCCTATATGTAGGCACAATGTTAGTGATAGGTATTTTAGAAGGCATAGAATTCAGCTAAATTTAAAATAAGAAGCTAAAAGTAGGGATACCTACCACAGACATTTCAAACAAACACAGCCTTTGACTGCAATGCAATTTAAAAGATGTAAACTACAGTCCTTTCTGCTTTTGTAATCTTTGAATTGTCAGTGAGTTCTATCTATTCTGGGGGATGGTTTAATAAATTAATAATAATTGAAATATTTAAAAAAATACCAGCACAGATTCTCCTTCTTCAGGATTTGGACATTTAACAGTAGAAAAGTCTGGATCAGGATCTTTTTGTTCTGGTACTGGAATTGGAGGCTTAAAACCAAACACTTTAAAAGCCAACTGCACATAGTCATGTCCAACCCCATGAAAGGATGTATGCACAAATTTCAAGGTGGTCTTTGAGTTTAACTCCCTGTAAAAGAAAATCAACATGCAATCATGATCACAAAACTTTCACAAAAGGATTGAACAGCTTCACTCTGAATGGATACTCAGTGTTGCCAGGCAATCCTACTTTTTACCCAGAAAGCTTACTTTTTTACTCTCCATTGATGACTTAATTAGTACCATTTCTTCTTATTCCTTTTCTCCCCCTTCACCTCATACATCATTGAGACACAGAGCCATTTGATGGAAACTTCCTCATTATCACACACCAAACCGACAACCCCACCAGCATCCCATATTTTTTCCTTCTTCCATCTGATAATAATGAAGAAGTGTTATTTGCATCAAAGATCAACCCCTCTACTTCTGCTCTGGTCTCCATCTATTCTCACTTAAGAACTTTAGTACGTGGATAATCCTGTCTTGCCAGCATAATTTCCATTAGCATCTGGTCTCTGTTTCTTTGGTCTTTTCCACAGCAAAACTTTCCACATAGTAACCTACCATTTACTAACCATTCCCCATAAAAAAATAAGATTTATTATAAGGTAACTAATAAAAATAAAATGTTATGACAAATTTCAAACATATGCATAGGCAGACAGAATATCTAACGCCATATAACCATTACCTCACTTTAATATGTTTCCATAGTCTGTCAATCTAGTCTCATTTATTCAAGACATATTACTTTACATGAAAATGCTTTAGTATTTGAAGACATAACCATATTATCATTACTACAGCTAACAAAATCAACAATAATTTATTTCCTCTAATACCCTGTGTTCAAATTTTCCCCAAGGGTCTCAAAAATACTTTTAACAGTTGTTTTACTTGAAGCAGGACCTGAGTGAACGAGCTCCATATAATTTGGTTGCTATGCTTCTCAAGTCTCTCTCTCTCTCTTTTTTTTTTTTTTTCTGGAGATGGAGTCTTGCTCTGTCGCCCAGGCTGGAGTGCAGTGGCGTGAACTCGGCTCACTGCAACCTCCGCCTCCCAGATTCAAGCAATTCTTCTGCCTCAGCCTCCTGGGTAGCTGGGACTACAGGCACATGCTGCCACTCCTGACTAATTTTTTGTATTTTAGTAGAGACGGGCTTTACTGTGTTGCCCAGGCTGGTCTCAAACTCCTGAGCTAAGGTGATCACCTGCCTCGGCCTCCCAGAGTGCTAGGATTACAGGCGGAGCCACTGAGCCTGGCCCCAAGTCTCTTTTAATCTATAAATGTTCCTCCCTTCCTTCCCCAACCCAAATGTCATTTATGGAAGAAACTGGGCCATTTGTCCTATAGAATTTCCCGTATCGCCAGTATGTAGACTGCATCCTTTTGCCATTACCATGCCTCCTCTATCCTATTTGTTCCATAAATAGGCAGCTGCATTTAGAGGTGACATCAGATTCAATTTCAATTCTTTGGACAAGAATAGGTGCTGTGTATTTTCTATTGACTAACAGGTGGAGGCACACAATTTGTACCTTACTTTAAATGGTGTTAAATTAAGATTCATCAGTGTCAGCCTAATCCTTACATCAAAAAATTTCCCATCAACTTTTCACCTATGGGTCTTAGCAGCCCTTGATAAGCATTACTTAGATACATTATTTATTAAAGGTCACAAAGTAGTGATTTTGAAAATGCTATTATTCCTTCTGCATTTATTGGATTTTTCTTTTCAAAATAATGATGCTTCAACAACCATTTGATTAGTCCTAAAATTCAGTTCATATAGAAAAGACAGAATAAATTAGGAGAAAGTTTCAAACATTTATTGATTTTCAGAAAGAAAATTTAGAACTTATCAAATTTCAGCATGAGTGATTTTCAGTCCAGCAACTCCCAAAGGTGACCAATAAAGTGCTTTTTTTAGTATTACTAACAGTCATGGGCTTTTTATGTTTAATGTTTTAATTCATTAAAGTGATTATTCTTTTTGATGCCCAACTATCCAATCTTTGGTCAGTGGGAGCCCCTTCGAGTTGGCTCCTAGATCCTTTTGATATGACCCCAGTATCTTTGAAAGCTAAACTGCTTTATGGCAAAGAAAAAAAAAAAGTCATCTCAGGCTAATTTAGTACATTTTCTGCTCCAATCCTTGATAAGAATCAATTTCTCCAATAAGCCCTGGTTCCTTTTACTTGAAAATGGTATTTAGAAACCACAATCTGGGCTTTAGTGGTAGGCATGGGCCTTTTTAGTAACAGAACTAGTATTTTAACATTTTAGGTAAATAAAACGTATTTCAAATTCAAATTTAAAATTGTAATTTAAAAAATATTTTGTTTGATTTACATTTGCTTCTCTTAAACTAAAATCTTGGATCCTACTGATATTAGCATAATTACGCATTTGTTTTATAATATGTATGTGTATGTCTATCTACATATTTATTTATATCTGTAAAACCACCAGTATTACTACTAACAGTATAGCTATCAAATACAATTTGAGGTTTCTTTGTGGTTCTTTATCCTTAGGATGTATCCCACTAGAAATGTATAGTCAGTTAATATAAAGTCACTTGAAATAATTCTTCTCTGTGTAATTATGCCTTCAGCTTGATAAATAGTCAGGTTCACTTGTTAATTTGCTTTTGCCCATATACTCTTTAAAAAACAAAAATAAAAATGAGCAAAGACAGAAAGGATAACAAAAGAATCAAATTCTTTTTAGACTGAGTAGAGGTGGTAGCATTGAGCTAGTATTATTGTCCACTTATTTTATTTTATTTTATTTTATTTTTGAGACGGAGTTTCACTCATGTTACCCAGGCTGGAGTGCAATGGCGCGATCTCGGCTCACCGCAACCTCCGCCTCCTGGGTTCAGGCAATTCTCCTGCCTCAGCCTCCTGAGGAGCTAGGATTACAGGCACGCACCACCATGCCCAGCTGATTTTTTGTATTTTTAGTAGAGACGGGGTTTCACCATGTTGACCAGGATGGTCTCGATCTCTTGACCTCGTGATCCACCCACCTCGGCCTCCCAAAGTGCTGGGATTACAAGCGTGAGCCACCGTGCCCGGCCTTGTCCACTTATTTTAGATAGAGAAGTGAACAATTGATACCTTGATGGGTATACTTTTGAAATTAAAATAAAGTGGAGAAAAAGCTAAAATTATTTTGTAGGATAAGAAAAATGCACTCAGTAAGACAGGATTCTTCCTAGCAATAGTGTTAGCTATTTACAGAAGAATTATAGAGATAATTATGGAAATATGGATATGGTTAAGGAAAAATAAATCTTAAAGGAAATGTATTGATCGAACATAGAAGAAATACATATATTTAAGTATAATTTAACAGCTTTATTGAGATATAATTCATAATACCACATAATTCACCCATTTAAAATATATGATTGACTTTCACTATATTCATAGAGTTGTTCAACCATGACCATGATCAATCTTAACATTCTCATTACTCCTGAAAGAAACTCTAGGCTGGGCATGGTGGTTCACACCAGTCATCCGAGTACTTTGGGAGGCTGAGGTGGGCAGATTACCTGGGGTCAGGAGTTCAAGACCAGCCTGGCCAACATGGTAAAAACCTGTCTCTACTAAAAATACAAACATTAGCCCAGCATGGTAGTAGGCATCTACAGTCCCAGCTACTTTGGAGGCTGAGGCAGGAGAATTGCTTGAACCAGGGAGGCAGAGGTTGCAGTAAGCTGAGATCACGCCACTGCACTCCAGCTTGGGTGACAAGAGTGAGATCTGTCTCAAAATAAAAAAAAAGAAACTATATTCAGTAGCTCCCAGCTCCCAACCCTTTCATTCCTTCAAGTCACAAGTAACCTATAATCTATTTCTGTCTCTATAAATTTGCCTATTCTGCATATGTCATATAAATGGAATCATATAATATGTGGTTCTTTGTGACTGGGTTCTTTCAGTTAGCATGATGTTTTCAAGGTTTATGCATGTTGTAGTATATAAGTACTTCATTTCTTTTTGTTGCTGAATAATACTTCATTGTCTGGATATACCATTTTTTTTTTCTTTTTTTGAGACAGAGTCTCACTCTGTTACCCAGGCTGCAGTGCAGTGGTATGATCTCAGCTCACTGCAACCTCTGCCTCCCAGGCTCAATGATTCTCTTGCCTCAGCCTCTCAAGTAGCTGAGACTACAGGCACATGCCAGCATACCCAGCTAATTTTTTGTATTTTTAGTAGAGACGGGGTTTCACCATTTTAGTCAGGACAGGATTGTCTCAATCTCCTGACCTCATGATCCGGCCACCTCAGCCTCCCAAAGTGCTGAGTTTACAGGCGAGAGCCACCACGCCTGGCCGGATATACCGCGTTTTATTTATCCATTCATTAGTTAATGGCTACTTGGGTTTCCACTCTTTGACTCTTATGAGTGCTATTTAGCTATAATTTTAATCTAATAAATAGACGACACATTTTAATCACTTTTTCTTCTCCTCCTTTGTTATCGTTATTCTAAAGTAATATTATTCGATATTCCCACTTGGATACCTGTAAAAACAGATCTTTTTCAGATCTTCCATGTATCTCCTGCAAATGTCCTGCAGAGGGTCTCTCTTCAGCGGACTGGTATCCACTAAATTATCATTCCAGGAACCATTCCAGGGTTCCACACATTCTTCTATACATTTTAGAATTTCTTTATCATGAGGAGACGTGATCTGAGCACCAGTTTCCCAGTAAACCTAGATGATGAGTAAATATAACTATAATTACTTAAAATGCTTGTCAGATATTTTTCTTACCTATAGTAGAGATCTTCAGCTTTATTAAAAAGAATATCAAATTGATCAAGTAAAAAAATCAACATAGGACTAATTTAATAAATATCAAAAGATATTGATAGTAATGACTCTATAGGGACTCTTCAATAAAATGATCATATATGATTTTCTTTTAGAAGTATACTCTAATAGTAATATGAGTAAAATACAAGCAGGGCATTATTATGATAACATTATAATATGCATATGCCTTAGTGTCTAATCATACTGTTAAACCTATAACTTGATACCAAAGATAATCCAAGGAACCATAGAATATTCCCTAAAACTTGATATTATTTAACTTAACATTAATAAAGTAGTTCTATTATGTGATATAGAAAAAAGTCATTTTTCCATTATAAAGTGGAATTTATATCATACCAAATATAGTTTAGTAACAATTAGCATGTTAATTATCCATATAAATTTCAATGAGTTTTCAGTTTGTCAAGTAGCCTGATCAATAAGACATTAGGAACAGTTACCAAAAAAGCAAGAAAATGTAATTCTAATAATTTATAGGATTTCAAATTTAGAAAGTTAGAGAATATCTATGGTGACTTCTACCATGTACACGACACGAATCCCCTCTATTTCATTCTGAATGAAGGAACTGCAACCTCTGCCTCCCAGGTTCATATATTTGAATACATTTGAAGAATACATTTGAATCTGTACTGTGTACTAACCTCTATACAAAGAATATGGTAAACCAGATGACCTAAAAGTCTGTGCTCTATAAACACCTCAAAATGCTATATAAAACAGGAAAAGATTACCTTAAATGCATAGCATAATTCACAAGATAAAAGGGACAACTCCAGGCAGTGAGAAAAAAAGAATCAGAAAGCAGAGTGATAAGCCTGTGGTACTGATATTGTGGTTACCTGGGGTTTCAGAACTGTCCATTTATCTGGTTCTTGGGTTGCAATGCCCATGTGCAAGGTAAGGAGTTGGAAATGAGACCGCCAAATAAAAATGGTAACCTTGAAGCATTTCACTCTCAGTGAAAATGCAGAATAGAAAAAGTCTTGTCCACTATTATACAGAGATAATTAAGAAGCATGTTTGTTTCTTCTTGGGTTCTGGGAAATTAAAACATTGTTCAAATCCAAGCTCTGCACTTCAACTATTTTAGGATGAGAAACAATAAGTTAACACAGAAACTGTCTCTAGTCAGCAAAACCCTTAAGGTTCTAGCAGAATTTTTAAAACAAAACTGTCTTGGAAGGATGCTCCCATATTTCAAGCCATAAAAAAGATTCTCTCCATAAGTTCTGAAAGCTCACATGAAAATTTATAAAACATAAGAAAAAAAATCCTGTCCTTTCTCTCTGTCCCCTTCTCCTTGCCTTATCTGTGGACGTGATGCCTGGAGGTACAGCAACCACCATGTGATGACCATGTTTGAGAGTAAGGCCAGAAAAACTGCAGACACCAGGCCTGACATCATGGAGCTACAGAACCGTGCCTGTGGCCATCTACCTCTAGACATTTTGTTATGTGAGAAAAATAAACTCCTATCAGCTTAAGCTGCTTTTGTTGGTTTTACTTAATCTGCACCAGAAAGCATCCCTATCTGACATAGTAACATAAAAATTCATACAACAAACTGTATCCAGGAATAAACGTCAAAAAATATGTGAAAAATCTAGTTTAAAAAAACATTGAAGTTAGCTTATTCCTTTCTGCCCGTGGATGCTGCTGAGGAAGCATTGTTAAAGTCTCTCTTGCCCCTGCTGTCATATCTAAGTCAGAGTCTCCTAAAGAGCCCATACAGCTGAGGAAGCTCTTTATTGGAGGGTTGAGATTTGAAACAACCGATGAGAGCCTGAGGAGCCATTCTGAGCAATGGGGAATGCTCACAGACTGAGTGGTAATGAAAAATCCAAACACCAAGCGCTCCAGGGGCTTTGGGATTGTCACATCTGTCACTGTGGAAGAGGTAGATGCAGCCATGAATGCAAGGCCACACCAGGTGGATGGAAGAGTTGTGGAAACAAAGAGAGCTGTCTAAGAGAAGATTTTCAAAGACCAGGTACCCACTTAACTGTGAAAAAGATATTTGTTGGTGGCACTAAAGAAGACACTGAAGAACATCATCTAAGAGATTATTTTGATCAGTATGGAAAAAATGAAGTGATTGAAATCATGACTGACAGAGGCAGTGATAAGAAAAGGGGCTTTGCCTTTGTAACCTTTGATGACCATGACTTCATGGATAAGATTGTCATTCAGAAATACCATACTGTGAATGGCCACAACTGTGAAGTTAGGAAAGCCCTGTCAAAGCAAAAGATGGCTAATGCTTCATCTAGCCAAAGAGGTCCAAGTGATTCTAGAAACTTTGGTGGTGGTTGTGGAGGTGGTCTTGGTGGGAATGACAACTTTTGTTGTGGAGGAAACTTTAGTGGTCATGCTGGCTGTGGTGGCAGCTGTGGTGGTGGATATGGTGGCAGTGAAGATGGCTATAATGGATTTGGTGATGATGGAAGCAATTCTGGAGTGGGTGGAAGCTACAATGATTTTGGCAATTACAACAGTCTTCAAATTTTGGACCCGGCTGGGTGCAGTGGCTTACGCCTGTAATCACAGCACTTTGAGAGGCTGAGGCAAGTGGATCACCTGAGGTCAGGTGTTCGAGAGCAGCCTGGCCAATATGGCAAAACCCCATGTTTACTAAAAATACAAAAATTAGCCAGGCTTGGTGGGGTGTGCCTACAGTCCCAGCTACTCGAGAGGCTGAAGCAGGAGAATCGCTTGAACCTGGGAGGCAGAGGTTGCAGTGAGCCAAAGTTGCACCACTGCACTCCAGCCTGGGCAACAGAGTGAGACCTGTCCCAGAAAAAAGAAAAAATTTGGACCCATGGAGGAGGAAACTTTGGAGGCAGATGCTCTGGCCTCTATGGTGTTGGAGGCCAATGCTTTTCTAAACCATGAAACCAAGGTGGCTATGGTGGTTCCAGTAGTAGCAGTAGCTACGGCAGTGGCAGATTTTAATTACTGCCAGGAAACAAAGCTTAGCAGGAGAGGAGAGCCAGAGAAGTGACAGGGAAGCTACAGATTACAACAGATTTGTGAACTCAGCTAAGCACAGTGGTGGCAGGGCCTAGCTGCTAAAAAGAAGACATGTTTTAGACAAAAACTCACATGTATGGGCAAAAAACTCGAGGATTGTATTTGTGACAAATTGTATAACAGGTTATTTTAGTTCCTGTTCTGTGGAAAGTGTAAAGAATTCCAACACAGGGTTTTAATGTAGTTTTGTTTTTTTTGTTTTTTGTACCCATGCTGTTGATTGCTAAAGGTAATAGTCTGATCATGACGCTGAATAAATGTGTCTTTTTTTTAAATGTGCTGTGTAAAGTTGGTCTACTCTGAAGCCATCTTGGTAAATTTCCCCAACAGTGTGAAGTTAGAATTGCTTTAGGGTGATGCCAGGTTCTATTTGGAGTTCATATACAACCTGCTTGGGTGGAGAAGCCACTGTGTTCAGAAACCTTGGTGTAGTTGAACTGATAGTTACTGTTGTGACCTGAAGTTCACCATTAAAAGGGATTACCCAAGCAAAGTCATGAAATTATTGGTTATAAAAATGATTGTCGACACATACTATGCAATATATCTAAATTGAATAGTGGTACAGATAAAATTAGAGATGAGAATTAAGCTTGTGTATCATCCATTATCATACATAATCAATAAACAATTTAGTTCTCTTGGCGAAAAATGTTTAAAATACTACCAAACAATCTAAAAGAAGCCTTGAAAGAATAGAAAGACACGGCCGGGCGCGGTGGCTCACGCCTGTAATCCCAGCACTTTGGGAGGCCGAGGCGGGTGGATCATGAGATCAAGAGATCGAGACCATCCTGGTCAACGTGGTGAAACCCCGTCTCCACTAAAACTACAAAAAATTAGCTGGGCATGGTGGCGCGTGCCTGTAATCCCAGCTACTCAGGAGGCTGAGGCAGGAGATTGCCTGAACCCGGGAGGCGGAGGTTGCGGTGAGCCGAGGTCGTGCCATTGCACTCCAGCCTGGGCAACAAGAGCGAAACTCCGTCTCAAAAAAAGAAAAAAAAAAAAAAAAGAATAGAAAGACACATCTATTTTTGAATAGGGAGACTCAATTATTAAAATATTGAAGCTCTCTAAATTAATATATAAATGAAATATTACACCAATAAAAATAACAAAATAACTTTGTTTTCAAATGGGAAAAATACCATAATATCAGGCATGGAAAAGTAAATAAATAATAAATAAATAAATAAATAAAACCAAGAGGACTAGGGGGAAATGTCTGCAAAACAGATGGCCAAGAGCTATTTTTTATGTATAAAGAGTTCCACAAATCAATAAGAAACAGCAAAAGAATAATGGGCAAATAGTTTAACAGATGCAAAACTGTAAAACTCCTAGAAGATGAGAGGAAGTCTAGAGGATCTTGGATTTAGCAATAACTTTTTAGGTACACCGCCAAACGCATGATCCATGAAACAAAGAACTGATAAGCTGGATTTAAAATTAAAATAAAATTTTCTACTCTGTAAAAGGCACTGCCAAGTGAATAAAAAGACAAGCCAGACTGGGAGAAATATTTGCAAAAGATATATCTGATAAAGGACTGTTATCCAAACTATATAAAGAATTCTTAGAACTCAACAAGAAAGCAAAACAGACACTTCACCAGAAAGAATACACAGATGGTAAAGAAGCATATGAAAAGATGCTTCACATCATATGTCATCAGAAAAATGCAAATTAGAACAACAATGAGATACTACTGCACACCTATTAGAATGGCCAAAATCCAGAGCACGGACAACAGCAAATGCTTGCAAGGATGTAGAGCAACAGGAGCTCTCATTCATTGCTGGTGGAGATTTAAAATGGTATAGCTGCTTTGGAGACAGTTTGGCAGTTTCTTACAAAACTAAACATACTCTTGCCATATGACTCAGCACTCATACTCTTTTGTATTTATACAAAGAAATGAAGACTTATGTCATACAAAATGTGCACACAAATATTTATAGCAGCTTTATTCATAATTGCCAAAATTTAGAAGAATCTATTATGTTCTTCAGTAGGCGAATGGAGAAATAAACTGTGGTACATCCAGACAATGGAATATTATTCTTTGTGCTAAAAAAAAAAAATGAGCTATCCAGCCATGAAAAGACATGGAGGAAATTACTAAGTAAAAGAAGCCAATCTAAAAAGGCTATATATTATATATTCCAACAACATGACAGTCTGGAAAAGGCAAAACTATGCAGACAGTAAAAAGATCAGTATTTGCCAGGGGTTAAAGAGGAAGAATGCATGAACAGGCAGAACACAGAGAATTCTGGAGGCAGCAAAAATACTCTGTATGATACTCTAATGGTGGATACATGTCATTGTTCATTTGCCAAAATCCAAAAAATCTGCAAAGAATGAACTCTAATATAAACTACGGGCTTTGGGTGATAATGACATGTCAATGTAGGCTCATCAAATGTACCACTCTGGTGGGGGATGTTGTTAATGCATATGTGGGGACAGGTGGGTATACCGGAAATCTCTGTACCTTCCGCTCAGTTTTGCTGTGAATCTAAAACAGCTCTACAAGATAAAGTTTGTTAAAAAAAAAAATCCTTTAACAGACTCTTCAGAAAGGGAAACACAAATAATCTTATAAATACATGAAAAGATGCTCAACCTCACTCATAAGACAGGTATAGATTAAAAATAACATTTCCACTCATCTCATTGGCAAAGATTAAAAACTTTGATAATATAATAATGGAGGATATAGGATAAAGGCCCTTACGTATTGTTGGTGAGGGTATCAAACGGTACAACCACCTTGAATACGGAATGCCAAACTTTATTTGCATATTCCCTTTGATCCAAAAGTTTCATCTCTAGGCCAGGTGCAGTGGCTCACACCTGTAATCCCAGCATTCTGGGAGGCTGAGGCAGGTAGATCACTTGAGGTCAGGGGTTCAAGACCAGCCTGGCCAACATGGCAAAACCTGTCTCTACTAAAAATACAAAGATTAGCCAGTTATGGTGGCACACGCCTGTATTCCCAGCTACCCAGGAGGAGGCTGAGGCAGGAGTATCGCTTGAGTGCCACTGCACTCCAGCTTGGGTGACAGAGCAAGGCTTCATTTCAAAATACAAAAACAAAAGAACCCAAAAGTTTCACCTCTAAAAATCTATCCTATAGATCAGTAGTGCCCAAAAGAAATAGGTATGCCACAAATGCAAGCCACATATAAAATTTCACATTTTCTAGTAGTCACATTAAAAAAGATAAAGATGAAATTAATTTTATGAATAAAGCAGATATATATTCATGCAGGTATATATTCATACTGAGGGAATGTGTTCTTTTTTCAGGTTTACAAGGGGGCGTAATTTTAAGGGCAAGAACTTCCCAGCACCATGACCCCCTCCCATCTCTCTCCATCCGGGAGATTTAACGGTTTCTGTTTTAATTTTCGAGGGTGCAGGAAGACTCAAAAAGTCAATCACTCCAGCGGAAGTTCTAAGGAACTCCTTTCATTGACCAGAGGTCTTAAAGAAACGCTTGTTACCAGTGCAGTCTAAAGGGACATTGTATAAAAAATTGTCCCCAAAGGAATGGACCACCATCTTTTCCATGCCTACTGTACCAAGGGAATCACTGAAAAGCACACTGTCCCAGGGGACAAAGGTTCCCAGGGCCTAAGGTATCTAAGCAAATAACCCAATGGCAGAACGAAGGGGGCCTAAAGCAAGTGCCAGCACAGCCATCACCCTCACAAAGCCCCAGATAAAGCTAATCATAAAGGTTCAAAAAGTTAATCTTCTCCTGAACACTGGCATGGCCTTCTCAGTATTTCTCTCCTGCCCTGGAGACTTGGTGCTTGTTAATTCTCTCCCCTCAAACTCTCCCTCTCTAGGCCCATCCTGGGAAGACCCATTTTCAGTTATTCTGTCTACTCCAAAGGCAGTTAAGGTGGTGGGAATTAACTTATAAATTCATCACACTCGGCTAAAGCTTTAAACACCTCCTAAAAAAAGTCATAAACCCTCCACTCCACAGCCTAAAGTTCCAGAAAACAACCCTTCGTACACCAGCAAGACATTAAAAAATCTAGATCTGCTTTTCCAACAAAATATTCAGGAAAGTAACCACTCAAAAGTCTAATTTATATCCTGGCATTAACAGAACTATAACCCTCAACTTTGCTATCTCTCAAACTCCAATTATCCTTTTCATAGTGATACACAATATGTAGAGTTTAACCTTGTGCTTAAGAAAAAAAGTGTGTATATTAAGTATATTAAGAAAAAAAGTGTGTGTGTGTATGTGTGTGTGTATTTGTGTTACGTACAGTTTAACCTTGTGCTTGTATATTAAGAAAAAAAGTTGTATGTGTTTGTGTATACACACTTTTTTGTATGTATACGCAAATACACACACACATACACACACCTTTCTTAATATACAAGCACAAGGTTAAACTGTACATATTGACTATATATACATGTGTATGTGTATATATGTACATCTATGTGTGTATATATCTACAAGTATATACATATGTACATACATACACATAGAATGAGAAGAGGGGAAGGGAGAAGGAGAAAGAGAAACATGGTTTGTAAGACATATTGTTGTGTGAAATAAGCAACAGATAAATAAGTACAGAATACTATTATATAGTACCCTAACATTTATGGGGAAAAAGATGGGGAAGTGACAAACACATATATGTTTATATATGCATGGACTATCCCTGAAAGGAAATGAAAATTGGAAACAGTATTTGCTTCTGAGAAAAGGTACTAGGGGACAGAGATGGGACAGATAACTTTTTACTGTTTAACTTTTTAACCTTGTGCTTATTTATTAAGGAAAAAAAATCATTGAGGGACCACTATGTGCCAAATATGTTCAACAGTAAATATGTTCTCTACCCAGAAACTTATATTTATGGGATGAGGAGGGTCAAAAAAATAAGATTATTCATTATAAAGAAACTAGACCCACAGCCTGAGCAACAAAACCAGACACTGTCTCTACTAAAAATAAAAAAATTAGCTGGGTATGGTGGCTCATGCCTGTGGTTGGAAGGCTGAAGCAGGAGGATTGCTTGATCCTGGAAGGTTGAGGCTGCAATTAGCTATGATTGTGCCACTGTACTCCAGACTTGGTGACAGAGCAAGACCTTGTCTCAATTAAAAAAAAAAAAAAGAAAGAAAGAAAGAGAGAAGAAAGAAAAGAAAGAAAGGAAACCAGACCCAGAACTTTAGGAGGCTGAGGTGGGAGGATTGCTTGAGGCAAGAGTTTGAGACCAGTGTGGGGACACAGTAAGACCCTGTCTCTACCAAAATAAAAAAGAAAAAAAGCAGGCAAGTGGTACATGCCCATAGCCCCAGCTATTTCAGAGGCTGAGGCTGGAGAATCCCTTTAGTTCAGGAGTTTGTGGCTACAGTGATCATATCACTGTACTCCAGCCTGGGCAACAGAGTGAGATCCCATCTCTCAAAAAAAAAAAAAAAGAAAGAAAAAGGAAGAATCAGTGATAAGTTCTGTGAAGGAAATAAGAGGACAAGAAACAGTCACTGACGGAAGCCACTTTATATAAGGTAGCCAGGGAAGGTCCTTCAAGGAAGCACTATCTGAGTAGAAACCCAAAGATGGCTCACGCCTGTAATCCCAGCACATTGGGAGGCTGAGGCAGGAGGATCACAAAGTCAGGAGTTTGAGACCAGCCTGGCCAACATGGTGAAACCCCGTCTCTACTAAAAATACAAAAATTAGTCAGACGTGGTGGCAGGCGCCTGTAATCCCAGCTACTCGGGAGGCTGAGGTAGGAGAATCGCTTGAAACCGGAAGGTGGAGGTTATGGTCAGCAGAGATTGTGCCACTGCACTCCAGCCTGGGCGAAAGAGTGAGCCTCCTTTCTTCTTCTTAAAAACGAAAAGAAAAAAGAAAAGAAGCAAGTTGGAAAGATCTGGAGAAGAGCAATCCAAGCAGAAGACAAAACAATTATAACAGCTCAGAGGTGGGAAAGGGCTTGCTATATTGGAGGAGCTGGAGACCAGAAGGGAGCAATGGTATGACCAGAAGATTGAAATGCTGATTTCTGCCAGTAAAACAGAGCTTGGTATGTCTGGAGTCTTTCAACACAAGAAGAAAAATAAATACAAGGACGCAGACTCATCACCCACCCAGAAGCCCCAAACGGTGGCTCAATACTGTGCTACATTCTTCTGTTTCCCCTCCAGAGCCACTTTTCACCCTTCTCAACTCTGCTTTCTGCCACAGATGCTGATATATCAAGTGGAATCTGGTGGCCAACAGGGAGCTCCAGCAGAAAGTCAGAGGGAGAGGAGGAGAGTGCAGACAAAGTACCATTCCTCTGGCTCTGTTGTTGAAAACTCCCATTCATTTTTCAAGTTCTCACTACAATGTGACCTTATGAAATAGTAAAGTATGGATTTAGGAAGGGATAGAGAAAGCAAGGACAATTAGAAATAAAAGAACTAAAGAAGAGATTTTTGTAATTGTACATATTGAGAAATAATAAATGCTATTAGAGATACACATTCTTTGAGGACCAGCCTCAGTGTTTTTAATTTTCTGTTCCCAATGTCTACCTCTGCTTTCCAGTATAGAAAACATACTCAGCACATATTATTTGAATTAAAAAGATGAACTATAAGATAAGCAAAGGTCAGGAATCCAAGGTTTACCTTGTATCCATTGTCTTCCTTCCGGTTGTGAGAAGCAGTAATCATCACACCTGCAACTGCTTTGAGCTTCTGAACTGCATATGGCTGAAAAATTAATAACAACATAATTACTTTTTGCTTCCTAGCTATTTACACATTTGACACCAGAATAACTTTGATTAAATAACAAGAAAAGCATTATAGTATAATATTGCTTTTGTTTATATCCTCTTTATTTTCTTTTTACTTAATCTTTCCTCATATCTTTATTAATTTCCTTCCTTTTCTTTTTTGAATTCCTTCTAACACAAACATATTAAGTGAAAGTTAACTCATTATTTTAAAATATTTTTTCCTTATATATTAATTAAGGCTATACATTTCCTTCTAAGGAGGGCTTTAGTTATATCCCATAATTTTGCTATGTATTGTTTTCATTATTGCACCGTTTTAAAAACTTACAGGTAGTCCTTGCTTTGCACAGTTTCTATACATGAATTACTGATACTGTGCTTTTGTTAAATAGCACCAGCCTCCAAACAACACTTTGAAATTTCAGTTACCATGGTAATGTTAACCATATCTGCATCAAGTATACACTTGGCTTCTAGCTCTTCAGTCCACACATCCTACATTTATAACAGAGACACATCATGATAAGTGACCAATCATGTCATTCTTTAAAAGTGTGTCAGTGGTCAGTCACTGAGCATCTCTTATTTAGCGCTCACACAAACTGCAAAACATGTGGCTCTATTGCCTCCTTTTCTCCCAGCAATAAACACACATGACAGTTTACAAAAATGGATAATGGAAAGTGGGAACTGGCCAACAAAGGTCAAAGTGCAGCAAAGAAGCAAAAATTGGTAATAATAGAGAAAAATTTGAATTGAACATAAATGGAGTTATAGAAAAAATAAGTGGGAATGCTGACACTGCTGCCATTCAAGAGACTTTAGACATGCTACTGGGGGAGTGTAGTGAAGGCGGACACATGGATTAAATGAGGAACGGGATTGTGATGAGAAGGATAAGATGTCCTGGAGGAAATGACAAAAAAAAACCCCTTCACATTAAAGGAACTCCCAGAGATATTTCATGACATTGAAATTAACAAAGGATAAGATGCTGGAAATGAATCCAAACTCAGAAAGGTGTATTAACAATTTGCCAAGGCACAGAAAAGAAGCTTGCTTGTAATACATATAAATTATAATCATAAGAAACAAGCTCTGTTTATCTCCTGATAAGGTTTATTTATTTATTCATTTGAGACAGAGTCTTGCTCTGTCATCCAGGCTGAAGTGCAGTGGCAAGATTTTGGCTCACTGCAACCTCTGCCTCTCAGGTTGAAGCAATTCTTGTGCCTCAGCCTCCTGAGTAGCCAGGATTACAGATGTGTACCACCATGCTTGGCTAATTTTTGTATTTTTAGTAGAGATAGGGTTTCGCTGTGTTAGTCGGCCTGGTCTTGAACTCCTGACCTCAGGCAATCTGTCTGCCTCGGCCTCCCAAAATGCTTGGATTATAGGCCTGAGCTGTTGCTCCCAGCCTCCTAAGTTCTTTTTATGAAGAAATAAAGCACTTTAGTTATCAATGTTTCTTAATGTTTTAAATTAAAAGGTACTAAATAAACATTAGTTTTACCATTTTTTTTCTTTTCCCTATACATTTTTAACCAAGAGTAAGAATGTTTTTAATGTTTTGGTAAAAAAATGTTAAAGGTCATGAAACAGTGATGATTTTTCTCATTGATGATTAAGATCACGTGGCATGGTTTTGGCTTGTACAGCTATCTTTATAGCCCCACACTACTGTGCAAAGCAAGGACTGCCTATAACTTCTAATCTGCATTATATTATCTTCCTTAATCCACAAATAGTTTATTAATTTATTTTTAATATTTCAAACATGGGAGGATTTATGGGCTTTTTATTTCTGATTTCATTGCATTGGGGTCCAGGTATATGGTTTGATAAGCAGTTCTTAGGCATTTATTGAGACTGTGATTCTGCTTATAATGTAAATCCTATTGTGACTCAAAAGAGCATGTTTACACATATACACACACACGCACACCCAAATCAAGCCTGTTGACAATGTGTTCGAATCTAACCTTCATCATTTTTGTCTGCCCAATGAATTAATTTCTGAAAGAAGAGTATTAAAATATTCCACTAAAACTGTAGACTTGTTAACTTTTATAGCTTAAGTTCTTAGCTAAGTTTAACAAATGTTTGTTGAATGAAAATAAACTCAAAGCAAAATTTATTTTCCTTCCATTGGTCCCTCATATTACGCAATACAGAACTACAAGCATGAAAATGATTTGAATCCTAGTTGATTTAAGAAATCTTTCAAGAGCAGCAAGCTGTATGATCACTAACACAACACACTTACTACAAAAGGTGTAGGAACATATCTTGAAAAAAGGTACACAGGAACATCTTTGGCCAGCAAGACTGCAGCAGTGAGTTTAGCAAGCCTAAAAAAAGAGACATTTCATTTAGTCCTTTACCTACCATGCTTTTTAAAAACCAACCTTCCACATAAATGTTTCATATTATAATTAGTCTGAATAAAGAGTAGCCTAATATATCCTGTTCTTATAATCACTGATTATTTAAACTTCATGCCCTAATTGGAAAATTTAAAATAAATAAGATTTTTTTTTAAAAAAGAGTTTAAAAATTAACATAACTGATATTTCAGTTTCCTCTTTTTCCCTCATTCATCTTTTTATGGCTCTTTTACTAAGAAATAAAATCTACAAAAGGCAAAAAGAATGTAAAAAGTGAAAGAAGAGACTTTGATAAGCCCAATATGCATTATTACTCCCTGAAGAAAGATATCATTACATCATGATTATCTATTTATGAAAATACCATAAAACTAATCAAATAGGCATATAATGAGAGAATATAAGCTACATTATTCTCCTACCCAGTGCATTTGCCAAAATATTAAAGTTATAATCTAGGATGTCATTCTAAATATGAACTCTAAATATTTTAAATTTTTACTCCTTTCTGGAAAATCTAAAGCTTTTCTTTGAAACACTTTTCTTCTATTTCAGCTCTAACTGAGCATGGGATCACATGTCTATCTGACAGTCTATTGTTTCATAAATCCTACTGTTGGACAAAAAATTTTTTAAATATGTTTTATTCTATTTCAACTTAATCTTTGAAACAATTAACTTTGTACCTCTGGCTGCTGCAGCTGCTAGTTACTTGACCCCGAGTGTCATATCCAACCACAAAGCCTCTCTGCTTGAAGTCTGAGAAACATCTCTCAAGGTATTTGTACATCCCCTGAAGCAAATAAACACAAAAGATTAGTCCTAATGGATGCTTGCATTTCATATGACTCAGAATCTCTTATTTTTATGTTTGGTGTGTAGCGTATTGGCTCCTAGGGAAGTAGCTTCTATCTTTAGGCCCGTGTTTACTAGTGTGGGAGCAATACAACATTTCCTGGATTTTCAGACAATCTTAATACCATGGAAATACAGATTTAGTAACGACTAAATCCAATTCAATAAGTAAAACATTAGGAAAAACAGAAGAAACATAAGCAACAATAAGCTAAAAAAAAAATGATTAGAAGAGCCAACATAAACTGTTTTTTGTCTCAAGGCTCTAGAGAACAGAATTTTGTCTTAAGTTCTTGCTAAATCATACGATTGAAGTTAACCAAAAGATTTGACCTGTTTATGATGCAAACATTTTTAATCAGCAACACAGTTCTTCACTAGAACATTTCTTGTAATGGTTGATCCCTCTGTAATTCTTTGGTTTTAAAATCTCACAGAAAAAAATATTATAGGCTAGGAAAATTTGCAGTCATGGATGACAAAAAAATGAAATGAAGTATTTCATATTGAAAACATCACAATGACAAACTAAAACCATTTAACTATCTTATGAATGATTTGCTAATTTTAATACTTTAATATTTAAAATAATTTTTTTAAACATTTTATATTACAGTCCTTTAAAATTAGTTCCACAGAAAGATGGGACATTTAATCATAACAACCCTGAAAAGAAAGAAAATGCAGACATCATTTCTAATTTGGTCTCTTTCAATATCTCTTTTAAAAAGAGGAGACTCTAAGATTAAAGCTGCATGTAGTGTCTTGCCTAAGGGCATTCATTCAACTAAAACTAAGTTATACTAACTTATTGAAGACCTATTATATGGCAGACACTGCTAAATAAGTATGTGGTAGCACCAGACAAAGCCCCAGTGACTTTTGGTGCCTGAATCTCTCAAGTACAATTAATTTTCCCAATCTATAAGCTATGAGTGCGTGCATGCTTAGCATAGCAGCTAGATTCAACAATTTATTTCTAATGATGATACTATCCTAAAACCTCACAGACCCTCATATTATTCTCTGCTATCAGAATCCGTCTTATTTCCCTATATGTGTTGGTTGGTAGAAAAGTAATTGTAGTTTTTACCATAAAAAAAAAAAAAAAAAAAAAGACCAAAACTGCAATTACTTTTGCACCAACCTATGACATCTGAAAAGGGCTAGTGCTTAAGAATCAGATTCCATGGGGCTTTTCCACTTCACACAATGGAATCCCAAATCCAGTAAAAATTTGCACTTCCGTAGAAATTGATTTTCAAACACCTCCCCCACCTCTCTTTGTAAAGTCAAGAAATCTTCACTTTGAATGAAATCATATGAAGAGTCTAAATGTATAAGAAAAGAATGAACTAAAGCATCTCTGGTTGGGGAATGGGGGTGGGGCGGGTAAGGAAGGTGGCAGGTATCCTACCTATTCAGCCATCCCGTCATTCCTTCTCTCTCGCCCCTGCATTAGCCCTTGACTTTAGAGAATTCTCTCAGAATAAGGCAAAAGATGATTTACTACTTGGGAGTATCAATTAGAATTATGTCTACTGAACAATTCTCTAGCCCAGAGCTATTTTTAGTATATGCTAAATACATTATTGGCCTCAAAAGTGTAGTTATTTGAAACAGGATGATTCACTGCAAAGAGAAGCAATTTGTTTCTAGAGTAAGCAGCATAACTATGGAGAGAAATAAAATGAATTGTATCGTATTACATAATTAACTCTCATATGGATATAGAAAATCATAATAAACAAAAATATTTTCAACTAAATTTTCCAAATACTCTGGTTAACCTTTATGAATGGCCATATACCAAAATGAGTAATTATTTTCTTCTATCTAAGTTTGTTTCTTTGTATTAACTGGATATGCCAATATACATTTCTTGTTTTTAAATGCAAAGTAACATTGTCAAGAAGTTAACAATGGTAACCAAAATAACTCTTAATCAGAAAGTCAGTCAGTGACATGAAGATATATAAATGACTTCTAAAATCTTAAGGAAGACTAAAGGTCAGAATTAAGTCTACAGTTTTTACTTACATAAGAGTAACTTCTAGGAAATAAAGCTTTGTGTGTGTGTGTTTAGAAAGGCATTACCTAATTTATAAAGCAAAACAAATAAACAAACAAACAAAAAAACCAGACTGAGAAAAAGTACACTCTTAATTTTTTCTTTTTGAGACAGAGTCTTGCTCTGTCACCAGGCTGGATGGCGTGATCTTGGCTCATTGCAACCTCTGCCTCCCGAGTTCAAGCGATTCACCTGCCTCAGCCTCCCAAGTAGCTGGGACTACAGGCATGCGCCACCATGCCCGCTAATTTTTGTATTTTTAGTACAGACAGGGTTTCACCATGTTGGCCAGGATGGTCTCGATCTCTTGACCTCATGATCCACCCGCCTTGGCCTCCCAAAGTGCTGGGATGGCATGAGACACCATGCCCAGCTAGAAATACACTCTTAATACTTTATAATACTTACCTGTGTTGACTGTATTACTGTAAGGTCATTAATATAGCAGAACCCTGCCCCCATGGCAGAGCGAAGTCCTGCAGTCCCAAAAGTCATTCGGCAACAAAGACGATCTCGCAGCTCCTTGTTCATCCCATTCCGTAACAGGTTTTCAATCTGCTCTTTTGTTTTGGGATTCTATAAAAAAGAAGTATTAAAACTTAACCAGGATCACAAGCAGAGACCTAATATGAAGTTCTGAGGAGCCAATATGCACATATCACAAGGTTCAACATTCAGTAGAAATTCCACAGTGCTACTTCTTTGTATGTATAATAAAATAATACCTGCCATTCACTGAGTCCCCAAAGGAGAAAGGGCCTGTTGAGGGTGATTTACATACCTCTAAATTTTGTAGCATTTGTATAGCATATTAGAGAACATTCTTTTTAAAAATTTGATAAATATCAGAGCTATAGATCCAAAATAAACCTCTTAGTAAAAAATGACATCAATTAAGTTAGAGTCTATGTTAAGTTTCAATCATAGTTCACTGTAACCTCAAACTCCTGGGCTCAAGTGATCTAGCCTCAGCCTCTTGAGAAGTTGGGACTACAGCTATGTGCCATCATGCATGGCTAATACATTAAGTTTTAAGAGAAATAGAGATACTACTGGATAAATACCATTAAAACATGCCTACCAGTTACCTACTTAGACCTCTGCAATTCAAAATGAACAGATATTCCTTTCTACTCCTTAAAAATCACAGAAAACTATTCAATTTATCTATGGCACAAGTTGACCATAAAAATGCTTTATGTGTTAAGTGTGAACTTAATTAAGAATGAGAAAAATTCATTCCAAACATGGTTTGTGAGGCAGGGCATGCCAACATCTATATTAGGGATTCTGTATTTCATTATCATGTACTTTAACTTATTTTCATAAATCTCAAGAATAGCTGTCACTGAAAATGGTGCTTCACAAAAGAGTGTCACGTTTCAAATAGAAATGCAATTATAATAACAGTAAGACTTACATAGAATTTTCCAGTATTTTCTTTTTGGAAAAGTCAAATATTAAGAAAATGAGATGAAACACAACTTCTATCTTCAACATTAATATGAATTGAGTTCATACTGTTTACTTCTTCAACATCTACACAATGATGATGAATATTCAGAGTAATAAACCAGTGCACATGAAAGGTGCTAAATATTACAGTATATTTGTCCTTAGAAAGACATAAAAACATATTAATATACAATTTAAACAAAATGGTTTTCTGGTTACAATAGAAATTAAAGTAACCAGAGTACATGGCCAAACTAATGAGAAGGTGAATGAGATTAACTGAAATTTTAATCTGCTTAAAACTAATGGATGTTAAAGCATATAGATATATAATCCTGACTCAAGGAGTTTCTGTTTCATAAACAGCATACACTAACAAATACACAACCTACGTAAAAATATGAATAGCTATTAAGAGAAAAATATGAATAACAATATCTGGGGTACTATCATGGCTAAGACACCACCAGATTTTACAGAGAAGTCAGAGACTTGAAGAGGGCTAACATTTAAAGATGGGCATAAGAATGGCAAAAATTGAATGAACTCTTCATGTGTCAAGAGTATATGGTACTGTAATACCCTGCTTGTAGGAATGTAAATTGGGATAGTCTTTCCACAGTGGTTTTACAGCAAGTATCAAATTTTAAATTGCACATGCCTTTGGCTCATAGATTTCTGTCCACAGCAATAATTTCACATGAACAATAATATTTATTCATATAAGAACATTCATTGCAGCATCGTATGGGTAGTGTTATTATTAATATTACTATTGTATAGATGAAGAAATGAAGATTTAGAAAGGAAGCCTAGTATACTGAGCTGGTACTGGAAATTTAGATAGGATGGGAACCCAGGCTGGTCTGGCTCTAAAACCTATACCATCTCACCATAAACAAACAAAATAATTGGGTTGGGTGTGTTAATAATGCTTCTGATAACAATTTAACTCCAGTTACAAAGCAGAATGATATTCCTTTTTATTACAAGATATATATACATATATATGCATATGTGTTTATACACACATGTACACACACACACATATAAATGATCCACCAGACATAAATGCTATTGGTTACTAAGTATACTTCTTAATGTTTAATTGCACAGCTACTAGAGTAGGGCCTAAAAATTCCGTTCCCAATTACAGACTTCACAACCAGTACTAACCTAATTCCTGGTTGTTGAAAAGCTTGAAAGTTAGAGAAAAATAAAAACGAATAAAGAATAAGGACATACTAGACATGATAAATACATTTGTATGGCAAAAAGAGCTAAATAATCAAATGGGCATTTGAAATCTACTTTAAACTCAGATTTCTCCACTATTTAACAGTGAGACATTAAATTAGATGTTGATGTTATAAACTTCCAAAAATATAGCCTAAAAACTATCTATGCAGCCATAATTATCACATATTCTCCATTCAGATAAAATTACATTTGTATTTTTTTGGCTAGTCATTATATCACTATGATTTTTTATAAACTATAATATATGAAGATTCTAAAGAATTATAAACCAATTATTTTTAAATGAAATTTCCATGTAAAACTCAGGTATAGTAAATGAAAAGGAGAGCAGAAGAGTATACACAGTGTTTTCATTTATATACAAAGAGGTATGCATTTTTTTTGAGGTATGCATATATTTATATATCATCCAGAAGTATTCCATGCAAATATAAGAAACTAAAAATAGTGATTACCTCTGAAGGGGATATTAGACATGGGGTTTCAAGAAGAAAAGGGACTTATATTTAATGGACAGCCATGATACTGTTTGGATATTTTATGTATATATTATATATATATTTTTTTGAGATGCAGTCTCGCTCTGTCACTCAGGCTGGAATGCAGTGACACGATCTCAGCTGACTGCCACCTCTGCCTCCCAGGTTCAAGCGATTTTCCTGCCTCAGCCTCCCAAGTAGCTGGGGCTACAGGTGCACACTGCCATATCTGGCTAATTTTTTGTATTTTAGTAGAGACAGGATTTCACCATTTTGCCTAGGCTGGTCACGAACGAACTCCTGAGCTCAAGCAATCCACTGGCCTCGGCCTTCCAAAGTGGTGGGATTACAGGCGTGAGCCACCGTGCCCGGCCATATATTACTTTTTTATGGTAAAAACTAGTTAGGTATTCGTGATGGCTGAGAAAAACCACTACTTGTGTGTCTATGTGAACAATTTTTTACCTCACAAATGCTCTCCTTTTCCCACTCACAGAAAGCTACTGATAAGATCTGAATCTATAAAACATATATTGGAGTTCTCTAAAATGCAAATTATTGTTTGCTTTCTAAATGTGTGCGCTTGTTTACAATTCATTGATTACTTGGAGGTAGAAGCCTGGTCAGAAAAAAAAAGGACGAAGACAGTAGGAAAGCTATTTGACTGACCTGCTTTTGAGAAATACTCACACGAGGCTGGGCACGGTGGCTCACGTCTGTAATTCCAGTACTCTGGGAGGCCGAGGCAGGCAGATGACCTGAGGTCTGGAGCTTGAGACCAGTTTGGCCAACATGGCGAAACCTCGTCTCTACTAAAAATACAAAAATTAGCCAGGCGTGGTTGTGTGTGCCTGCAGTCCCAGCTACTCAGGAGGCTGAGGCAGGAGAATGGCTTAAACCCAGGAGGCGGAGGTTAGAGTGAACTGAGATCACACCACTGCACTCCAGTCTGGGCAACAGAGCGAGACTCCATCTCAAAAAAAAAAAAAAAAAAAGAAAGAAAGAAAGAAAAGGAAAAAGAAATATATACACTGATCTATTATATAAAATGAAAATTAATTATTTAGAAAGTAAATGCATTCATCTGAAATAAATTTGCTTTTAACTACCATATCTTGGAATCCTAACAATTTTAGTACTCCAAAAAAGTAATCCTGTAGAAAAATCCAAGAGATTTTAGTGACTACTAGCATTTTCTGTACTTCATCAATCATAAAGCTAATTGTTTAGTATGAAATCAGTAAGCTACAGAATATAGAAAAAAAGCCATGCAATATTTTCAAATTTTACCTGTATACCAAAAATTTTCCTTTAGGTTCTAATCCTATGGATTGCTTCAACTTTACATGGCTGAAATGAAGAAAAGAAATTATCTTCTTACATAATACTTGTGGAGTTTTCTTTTTTCCATATTGTAAATCCATAAGGCCCAAATTCAAAGAAAACATGAAAGAACTGATTTTTTAAAAACCACTTAAAAAAAAGGTAACTTCTTACAAACTTTCATAGACGTGAAGAAGGTTACATGCCAGACCAAAAGTCACATCAACTCTGCCTGCTATCCAATGAAAGTATTAACATTAACTTATGAAGGATCATTTTGAACATGCCCAAGCTTTTCTGAACCTATTCTGTTCATAATTCATAACTAGGGACTTCTTAATATTACTTATGTATAATAAATATAAATGTACATAAAAGAGTGTAAAAAAGTAATCAAGTTTGCCAATGAGAAGTGTGTTAGTTTGTCTGTGTTGGTATAAAGGAATACCTGAGGCTGGGTAATTTATGAAGAAATGAGGTTTATTTGGCTCACAGTTCTGCAGGCTGTACAAGCATTGCACCAGCATCTGCTCCACTTCTGGTAAGGCCTAGGAAGCTTTTAGTCATGGCAGAAGGGAAGGATAACCAGCCTATCACATGGTAAGGGAAGGAATGAAAGAGAGCTGCCAGCCTCTTCAACAACCAGCTCTCACGTGAACTAACATAGTGACAACTCCTTATTATCACCAGCAGAGAACCAAGCTATTCATGAGGGAATCAACCCCATGACCCAAATGCCTTCTACCAGGACCCACCTCCAATATTGGAGGTCACATTTCAACATGAGATTTGCAGGGGACAAAACAGCCAAACCGTATTAAAGAGTTTAACCTGTAAATCTTTTTTCCTATCTTATAAACCCACTATTTTACTTAGCTTATAAACCTACTATTTTAATAATTTTAACACAATTTGAATCTACTTTATTAGTATTCTTGTACAAAACCTAACAGCTTAAATACACTCAAAAACATGAATCGCATTGTTTAGAATATTGGAACAGATCTAAAAGAACATAATATATATTAAAAATCCCAAATTCAGACTGGGTGTGGTGGCTTATGCCTGTAATCCCAGGACTTTTGGAGGCCAAATCGGGTGGATCACCTGAGGTCAGAAGTTCGATACCAGCCTGGCCAACATGGTGAAACCCTGTCTCTACTAAAAATACAAAAAATTAGCTGGGCATGGTGGCACACCCCTGTAATACCAGCTACTTGGGAGGCTGAAGCAGGAGAATCTCTTGAACCTGGGAGATGGAGGTAGCAATTTGTACCCCAGCCTATGTAACAAGAGTGAAACTCCATCTAAAAATAATAATCATCATCATCCCAAATTCTAATATTGTTATACAGCTAAAGGGGAGCCAATATACAAAACTGACTCTTTAATAACTCAAATCTAAAGTTGCAAAACTGTACATAACATCTTAAAATGTTACTGACAAAGACTTGTGTCTAAATAATAAATACCAGTTTTATATAACTACAGAGAAAAATATTTTTATTTTGTTTATCTATTTATTATTTTGCCCCCATCTTGAATGAAAGACAAACATATTTTAAAGCTTATTTCTAATCAGAAGTTAAAATAGGAAAGTGCAATCTGAAAATCTAAAAGGTAAACACAGCTGACATTTACTTCTGAGGGTAAGCCAATTTGAAGATCCAAGTCTAGAGTCTTGGAGCAGAACAGGTTTTCTAAGTCAGAGGATTCCTCATTAAGTCCAAAATATATTCATGCTAAACTAATCATTCTTTCCCATTTAAAGGATTTTTCAGCAATTCTAGATTTAATTTCCCTATCTTAAAAAAATTGATAGGAATTAACAGAAATTAATTCGGCTTAGATACAAAACTTGAATATAAAATATATTCATCATATAAAATGTGATTTGAATAATTGCTTAATGAATACAAAAATCATATCCATGAAATGAAGTACTAAGTACCCCCAAAGTAGAAAATAATTCTTGAAAAACAACATTATTATTAAGGATAATATTAGATATACCAAATTAGTGTGAAAAATTAAAATAATGTTATTTTGTTTCAAAAAAATACCTAATCTTTTTTTAAAAAAATTATAATTTTTTTAACAAAGCACATATATTGAGCTCAACTTTACTGTTCAATGACATAGTCAAATTTGTCTCTATTAAGCTTTAACTAAAAAATATTTCTCATATAAGGTATCAACATAAAATATTTCAAATGTTTATTGTCTTTCTACAAATATCTGATATGTCCTACTTTTCTTGATAACAAAGAATCCAATTATTGGCTAATGTGCTAAGTAGACCACTGTAGGATAGAAAGATCACTGAAGTATAATTCTAGAAGGCTTGGCCCTGATCTTGAGTCAGCAATTGTTTAGCTAGATAATCCTGGACAAGTTACTTCACCTTCCCTTAGACTTGATTCCAAGCAGATGAGATGATTTTTGAGATTAGCTTTTCAAACTCTACAGGTTTTGTCAGTAAGTGATCATGTGAAGTACTAAGTACACTGAGTTCAAGGGCTCCAGTCAGTATCTATTACTAGCTTTATGACCTTGAAGAGGTAATTTCACTCCAGTATCCTCACCTGTAAAATACAGGAATCATGCTCTACTCTTCTTCCTGGACATCATGGCCAGCCTCCCTTAGAGCTAAAGGAGACCATGTGACAGAGTTGTGGTCACTGGATATGAAAGAGATCTGTACCACTTCCATGCCTAGCCGCAGACCCATTCCCCTACCACTCCTCTTTCCTCATTTACCCATTAAACAGGGAGGACTTTAAGGACCTAGAGGAGTATATAGCAACAAAACGGAATAAATGATTTAACGGAGCAAAATCCCCCTCCTTTACCTCCTACTTCATAGACCAGCACTGGGCTGTAACATGAGCAAGAAATAAACTTTCACTGTGTAAGCCACTGAAATTTTGGCATATTTGTGGGGTTTTTGTTTTTATCTTTTTTTTTTTTTTTTTGAGATAAAACCTTGTTCTGTTGCTCAGGCTGGAGTACTGTGGTGCCGTAACAGCTCACTGCAGCCTGGACCTCCTGGGCTCAAGTGATCCTCCTGCCTCGGCCTCCCAAAATGCTAGGATTATAGGTGTAAGCCACTGCACCCAGTGGAAGTAATACTTGAACTGAAAAGTGAAATATTAGTAGGAGCTGGATTGTGGAGCAAGGAGGGTGAGGAACAAGTCGGGAGTAGAGAGATAATGAGTTCAGTATTAGACTTACTGAGTTTGAAATGATATCTATACCCAGCATGCTAACCATGCTTCCCTCCCCAGTGGTAACCTAGGAAATGAATATTAAAACAAGATAGCATTTCTCACCTAAAAATGTATTACGAGTTTGTAAAATGAGTAAGCCCAGGGCTGGAGAATGAAAATTAGTAACCAAGGAAATAAAAATTAAAACAAGATACCATTTTTTCACTTAAAAATTGATTAAGAGTTTCTAAAATGAATATGGCCAGTACTGAGGAATGATAGTGTATTTATTGCTATGGCTGAGTAAAACACCACTCTAAACTTAATGGTTTAAATCAATACTGATTATCTTTCATAGTTTCTATGAGATGGGAATTCAGAAAGGGAACAGCCAGGATGGCTTGTCTGTGTCCTGCTGTAGGCTTGTCTATCTGGCAGTGATGATGATTGTAGGCTGGGCCAAAAAGGGGCCATCAAATGGAAGACCTACAGAGGCTACTACTTCTTGTGGCCTCAGCTTCCTCGCAATGTTGGGTTCCAAAGGCAAGTGTCCCAGGAGGAAGCCAGGCAGGTAGAAGTCATATTACCTTTTACGGCCTAGCCCTGAAAGGCAGGTTAACTTCCGCTGCACTGTATTTATTGTTTTTATTTTTTGGCTTCCTCTTTCTTTATTGGGCGCTTTGTACATATCATGCAGGTCTAAAAGTTATTTAAAAACTGACCAGGACAAAAGTCCTGGTCCAGAGGTCCAAGCCAGAAGCAAAAAGGAATGGGGGTGGTGGGCCAGGGGTACTCCTCCAACATCACCAAAACCCAGAAAATGAGGATCCTGAGCTCCTCCACAGGCTTGGGCCCTTGGGTTAATCTGCAAGTGCCTCGGACTGCATCATATTCGGAGTAAGGTAACCAGCAAGGGGCTGGAGGGAACTCAAGGGCCAATTGAGTCTAGACATGGACAGACGTAACTAGAAGGTAGACAGGAAACAGACAGGTACTGTCCAGCTGCAGATAAGAGAGTGCAGCTAAGGCAGGTTGAGGGGCAGGGAAGAGGCAGCAGGAATGGCATTGCAGCAATGTAGGAGTGTAGCCCAAGTCCTGTCCTGAGCAGCTGGTCAAGGTAGCATCTGTTAGCTCCCAGATGGAGATCCTGACCCAACCCCAGGTAGAGGGCTCACACGTTGTGGGTCCTCTTTGTGAGCGGGGGCTCCTCATCCACCAGCTTGGACTTAAAGTGCTCCTTGTAAGCCAGGATGTCTCCAGGCCACTTGGTGATTGTCTGCTTCTCACAGACTCAAATTTCCTGTGCAGCCTGCTGAATGAGTCTGAAGTCATGGCTGACCAGCATCATACTGCCCTGAAACTCATTGATGGCATCTGCCAGGGCATCAATGGCCTCAATATCAAGGTGATTGGTGGGCATATCCAGGAAGAGCATGTGGGAGTTCTGCCAGGCCAGCCAGGCCAGACACACTTGGCACTTCTGCCCATTTGACAAGTTCTGGACTGGGCTCACCAGTTGTTTCCCAGTGAGACCATATCGCCTAATGATCTTCCTCATTTCTTCCTTCTCCTTGATCTCTGGGCAGCATTTCTTCTTATACTCTAAGCCCAGCTGCTCTTGTAAATGCTGATGATAATGCCCTATCTTGACAGGAGAATGTTTTTGGATTGTGCCATCTGTGGGTAGTAGCTCTTCAGTTAGCAGCTTCAGAAGAGTTGACTTCCCTACTCCATTGGGCCCTACCAGAGCCACTTGTGTGTCAAGGTCAATTCCAAATTCTAGATTATTGTAGATGCAAGGCCTATCTTTTGTATACTTGAAGCGCATATTTTGCACCATAAAAACGGGTGGAGGGATCTTGCCACGTGGTGGGAAAGGAAATGACAGTGTCCCATCACTCACGACCCTCTCTGTGAGTCCTGATGCTGTCATTTTCTGTAGTGTCTTCTCCTTGCTCTGGGCCTGCTGGGCCAGCTTGGCACCGCCATGACCAAACCTTGCAATGTAGTTCTTCATGTGTGCAATATGATCTTGCTGCCAGTGAAACTTTTTCATCTGGTTCTCCTCCAGCTCTAGCCATGTCTTCACATACTGATCATAATTACCCATTTAATACTTCAGTTTCTTGTGAATGATGTTGGTACAGACACCATTCAGAAAATCCTGTGAATGGGAGATGAGGACCAAGATGTGCTTAAAAATTTTTAGTTCTTCCAACCACACGCAAGCATCTAGGTCCAGGTGGCTGGTGGGCTCATCCAGGAACAGCACGAAGGGCCAAATAAAGAGGGCTCTGGCAAAGGCAACTCTTATCCTCTAGCCTCCGCTGAAGTCTTTTAGCTTCTTGCGCTGCATGGCAGGTGTGAAACCCAGTTCATGCAAGATCCGCAAGGCCCTCGTCTCTGCCTTGTCGGCATCCAGAGCTCCTCTAGGCACTGGTAGAGCTCCATGAGCTTCTCACAGTCCACATCTTCATGAGCCAGCTGCTCTGCCTCCCTCTTCAGCATGGACCACTCTGTATCGACTTCCATTACACACTGCAAGGGGGTCTTGTCACCAGGGGACATCTCTCAAGTCAGATGGTAGATGCCAAAGTGCTCAGGGATGAGTACTTCACATTTCCCAATAGCAGAGAGCAGCATGGACTTTCCAATGCCATTTAAGCCAATGAGGCCATAATGGCAGACTGAGTTTAATCCCAGTTTTGTGTCACTGAGCAGCTCTTGACCATGAAAGGTGAATGAGAGGTTGATAATGTGAATGTCAGTACTGTTGGGGTGAGAGGTCAGAATGACAGTGACAGCCTAAGCAGCAACTTTCTTCATCTCAAAGTCCTCTAGCTCCTTGGTCAGCAAATCCATTTTGTGTGGTCTCTCTGTTACTGGCCTCATTTTTCTCCTCTGCCACCTGTGGTTCTGTGACAGCATCTCCATTTTCTTCATGTCCTTTTCTAGGCCGCTGTCAAGTTTTTGCAGCCTCCTTCTTTTTGGCTGCCTTCTTTTTGGCCAGGTCGGAGAGCATGATGATGACCCACAGGGAGCTGGGCCTCACTGCTCGGCTTTTTTTTTTTTTTTTTTTTTTTTTTTTTTTTTTAGGCAGAGTTTCACTCTGTCACCTAGGCTGGAGTATAGTGGCACAAACACGGCTAATTGTAGCCTCTGCCTCCCAGGTTCAAGCAATCTTCCTACCTCAGTCTCCCAAGTAGCTGGGACTACAGGCACGCATCACCATACCTGGCTAGCTTTTTAACTTTTTTGTAGAGATGGGGTCTTGACATGTTGCCCAGGCTGGGCTTGAACTCCTAGCTTCAAGCAATCATTCTGCGTCAACCTCCCAAAGTGTTGAGATTACAAGCATGAGCCACCACACCTGGCTTTGTACTATATTTCTTTAGGCAGTTACAAAGGTCCACCCAGGTTTCAGCAGAGGGGACATAGATCCCACCTTTCAATTGAGGAGTGCCAAAGTCATATAGTGACTTTGGAAGAGCATGTGCAATGGGATATATAGGTGCAGCCATCTTTAAAAAATATAATCTGCCGCAGAGGAACTATATAAATCAACACAACATCTCAGATGTCAACTTGCCAGTGTTATAAGTAGCTTAAATATTAAATAGTCTTTGTTTTACCAATTCTACTTCTAGAAATTTATCCCAAGGAAATAATCACGGATGCTTGTTATGATTTAGTTATAAGGATATTCACTAAAATAATAATAATAATAGTATAAAAAAAAAGTAAACCACGTTAATAGAAAACTGGTTAATTAAAAAGGCTGCTGTAACAATATATTAAAATAATGTATTAAAAATTACATTAGAATTTTCATATGCAAAAGCACTTACATATATTAAGGGGATAAGTATATAAACCACCTGTGTAATACAATTCCAAATTTGTATATACAAATTTGTAATACAATTCCAAACTAATACACATAAATGCATAGAAAAATAAAACCAAAAAGAAAACAATATGATTGTTCCTTATATCTTTATTTGGAAGAATCACTTATATAATCAAGGAGAAAAGTTTACAGAATACAAATTAACCCCAAACTCATATTATTTAAAATTTTATTTTATATTTCAGATGTGCAGTTACATAAGTAAATGTGTGCCATGGTGGTTTGCTGCACCTATCAACCCATCACCTAAGTATTAAGTCCCACAGGTATTAGCTATTTATCTTGATGCTCTCCCTCCCCACACCTCCCCGACAGGCCCTAGTATGTGTTGTTCCCCTCCCCATGTCCATGTGTTCTCATTGTTCAGCTCCCACTTATAAGGGTGAGAACATGCGGTGTTTGGTTTTCTGTTCCTATGTTAGTTTGCTGAGGATAACAGCTTCAGCTCCATCCATGTCCTTACAAAGAACGTGATCTCAATCCTTTTTATGTTTACATAATATTCTATGGGGATATATGTATATATATATTGCATTTTCTGTATCCAGTCTATCATTGATGGGCATTTGGACTGATTCCATGTCTTTGTTATTGTGAATAGTGCTGCAGTGAACATACATGTGCATATATCTTTATAATGGAATAATTTATATTCCTTTGTAATCCCAAACTCCTAACTTGTATATTGATGTTATTCATCAGTTTAAGAAATTTCATAGTAATTATCTCTTTCCTCTCCTTAAGAGATTTCCAATGAATAGCATGTTAGACCTTTTCCTGTATCATCTTACTTTCATAGCTTCTCTTTTACTCCCCTTCCCCTCAACCTTTTGTCATCCATGCTTTGTTCTGAATATTTTTCACTGACCTAGCTCTTCTAGATTGCTAATTCTCTGTTTGATTCCTCTCTAAAGTGTTGTTAAATTTGTTCACTGAATTCTTAATTTTAGTTATTATATTTCTTCAGTTTCAGAATTTCTATTTTTTAAAATTTACTTTTTGTATTATTTTCATATCTCTGCCAATTTTTTTAACCTATGAAATTACTTCTGATCTCTGCTCAATTTTAATCTTTTTTTTTAATCTTCTTGATCTTCACAATCTTAGTTATTTTAAAGTCTGCATTTGATAAATACGGGAGCTCTTGAAGTTCAGTTTGTATTATCTGTTGTTTCTGCAGGTTCTTGTTTCTGTTGACCTGTTTCCTTATATGTCTGGCTATCTTTGACTCTGTACTATTACATTTATATTATTTTTGTAATATTATTATGTATTATATTTGCAATATTACTAGCAGAAATAATTTGGAACTTAGGATGGAGCTACCTCCCTCCAGGACATTTTTGTTGTTGTCTTTTTTTTTTTTTTTTTGCTTTTCTCAGACATCTGAAAGAACTAGCAATCCATATTCACTTTAATCCAATTTCCAAGACATCCAAATGACTCAAAACTGGAATATAGTTTGTACGAGAAGTGTTTACTTTGAGTTCATCAGTATTCACAGGGCAGCCCTTTGGACTTATAACCTAAATTGAGAGTGTTTTCAGGGTCTCCACCAGCGACAGGCCCTAGCTTCCAATTTCTGTCCCTCTATACTAGCAAGGCTAGCAAAAAGACTGCCAACCTTCTTAGCTGCCTATCGTCATCAGTAAATATGCCCTGGGCAAACGTGGCCCTAAATATAAAACTCAGCTCTCTGAATTTCTGTTTTCTTCTAGATTGTGGCCTGGAATTTCATTCTTCTTCCAGATCTTGAACTGGAAACTCTTGATTAACATTAAATAACACCTTCAGACAGATTTTTTAATCTACATTTTATCTATTTTTTCCAGTTATTGGAGGAAGATTGTCCAAATTACCTCATCTGTCATTACTAGAAGCAGAAGTCTTTCTACCATACAACATTGTACTGTTATTTATTACACTTAACTTACACATACTCAATTATATGTATTTATCCCTACCTCCCAAATCAATATTAAAATTGTATTTTGTGCATGTGCTTCATTATATATGGTACATTACTACATATGTTACATATTCTCATATATTTCTCTATAAGGATAGATACTTGAAAGCATATATCTTGTAGTTCTTGGACAATTTAAGGGTTTACAAGGGTGATTTTTAAGTTTTATACAATTTTCATTATTTATTAACTTTGGAATCTTAACTTCTAAGTAAGACAAGACTCCACCATACCAGAAATGTTCTGACATGGAAGTTACCTATTTAGGATACTACAGAACATATTTTTATTCTGAGTAGGAGTTTAAATAAGATAATATCGAGGTTTCTGTCAACTGAGATTCCATAGTTTTGTGCTTAATGTATACCTGCATACAAGACAAAAGATTCATGGCCTGATGTTTAATGCATATTTTGAAATGGCGAAAATACTACTAACAGGAGAACCTTGCCCATCAGCATGAAAACTACCAAGAAATGAAACAATAATATGCTTTTTCTTTTTCAATAAAGCCCAGTTTTCAAATTCTTCTGAAATTGGGCTACAAGTATGGTCTGACTGCATTCCCTAAAAGTTAAATTCTGTATATCAGGTATATGTCATCTTTACAAGTTATACATATAATCTAAGGGAAAAAGTTATGTACAAAATTATGCTGTAAGCATTATTCAAAATAGTTTTTAAAATCAGAATACTTTAAGACATCCAGCAAAAAGGAAATGCTTAAATATATTTACCAAGTGAAATATTATGCTGTCAATAAAAGTATAATTATGTTGTACATGATAAAAATTACATATATATATTCAAAAGTCAAACTGAGAGAAAACATTTATAATACATGATAAAACAACCAAAGGCTTATTTCTTTAGCGTTAAAACAAAAAGGAGAAAAGATTAATAACTAAGTAGAAAAGTTAGCAAAAGATATGAAAACAGTTCATAGAAAAGGAAATACAGGTAACTTTTAAGAATATGAAAATATATTCAACCTCACTTATAAGCAAAATAGAAATTAAAGCTAAAATAAAATATAGTTTTTATTTTTCACAATGGCAAAGAAAAATATCTGATACTGCATTGTAGAGTCAAGAATTTGAGAAAGCAGGCACTTTTATATATTGTTGGCAGAAGAATATATTGGTGCATACCGTCTGTAAGGCAATTTGGCAATATCCGTCAAAAAAAATTTTTTTTTTTTTGAGACAGGGTCTCACTCCATCACCCAGGCTAGAGTGCAGTGGTGCCATCACAGCTCACTGCAACCTCAACCTCCCAGGCTCAAGCAATCCTTCCACCTAAGCCTCCCAAGTAGCTGGGACTATAGGCTCATGCCACCATGCCCGGCTAATTTTATTTAATTTCTGTAGAGATAAGGTCTCCCTATTTTGCCCAGGCTGGTCTCAAACTCCTGGGCTCAAGAGATCCTCCTGCCCTAGCCTCCCAAAATGCTGGGATTACAGGCATGGACCACCACGCCCAGCCTCCCATGGTTATCTTCATTTAAGCGAAAAATAAAATGAATTTTTAACTGAACAAGAAAATCAAACAAACTCAGGATTCTTAGGTATGTCTTGGTTACTTTGAGGAAAGGAAGAAGGGAGGAGAATGGAATCAGAGAGGTGGACATGGGAATTTAAATTCTAATTTCTTTCTTTTAAAGATGTGATTCAAAGTTAGCAAAATATATGATTTAACAAAATGGAAGCTATCATTTTTCTGTCTTTTTAAAAAGAGGGCACAGATCACTTTGTTAGTAAGTCTCATGACCTTTTTTCCTGATTTTCTTACAGAGTAAACATCCTTATGTAAAACATTTATATCTACATTTCTATGAGAGTTTCTAGGATCCCCTCCACAACTCCATTCCATCTCTTCCTAATTACATACTGCAGCCAGATTAATCAGCCAAGAATCAGCAATAGAGTTCAATTCTCATTACATCAAATGTAAAAGTTAGAAAGGTTGGGATCAGATAGATCCCAAAGGGCAGAGGAGTTCAAAATCTTCTTACATTCAAATAGTTCCTCTCCCTACACTTCTCTGAGCCTTTCTTTTAAAGATGTGATTCAAAATTTGTGTATAGGTTTAAAAAATGGGAATAACTACCATAAACAATCCTTGGGAGGATTAAGAGACTTTCTACATGAAAGCAACTAGTAAGTACCATATTTGGTACATGATCACTCACCTATACTTACTCGCCATAGTAACACAATACATACACTATACTTAAGAAATCTCTTCATTATTCCTGCATGCCTCCTGCTCAGTTTCATTTCCCTGATCAGTGTCATTTTCCATTTTATTATTCTACTGTGCCCACTTTAAATATTCTGCCCCCACATCCATTATCTATTCACTCCTACTTATCCTTCAAGTCCCAGCTCAAATTCTACCTCTTACAAAAAGTCTTCCTGACTTTGAACTTCTATTACCCTTAAAAGCCAATATCAGTTGACCACTTAATTTTTGTTTATATTTTAAATTTTACTTTAGTTATTATGAATTACATTAACACATTTCTCTTATTTAAAAAATACTAATAATACAGATAAAGCTACAGACATCATTGACCATTACTCTCATTCCCAGACCCCTCTTTTAGAGGCGCCACTTATGGTTTATAATATATACTTCCAGACCTTTACTATACATCTATATATTTGTAAAATGCAGTTTTGCTTTAACCCTTCATATATATGGCATCAAATTTTGCATGTTGTTCTATAACTTGCATATTTCATATATATCTTGCACAGGGCCAAATACTACATAATTTCACTTATGTAAGGTATCTAAAATAGTCAAATTCATAGAATCAAAGAGTAGAATGGTGGTTGCCAGATTCTGGGAGAGAGGGAGGAATGGAGAGTTGCCAATCAAGGGGCATAAAGTTACAGTGAAGCCAGACGAATACATTCTAGAGATATGCTGTGCAGCGCTGTAACTACAGTTAACCATACTGTATTGAATACTTGAAAATCTGTTAAGAGGGTAGATCTCGTTAAGTGTTCTTACTATGATAAATAACATTTAAAGAATATATACCTAAATACCTATGTATCTATATATCTCTTTATATCTATATATCTTGGAGGTCATTTTAATACATACAGAGCCATGCTATTGTTTTCACTCCAGAGTGTTCCAGTTTATGTTACCATTTCTTTATTCATGGACACTTAGGTTTTTTCCTCATTTTTACTTATACAAATAATGAAATATTTCAGAGAGAAAAGGACGTGAAAAATTCTGAAGGAGAAACAACATAAAACCATTACTTACATTAAAGAGGTTTTCTAACAAGGTAGACATTAAAATGTCTTTGAATCGGAGAGATATGGTATTTTTCATTTACCATATTATAGTCTTCATACTCCTTCAGGCATTAAAATATGACAATTTCCATAGTTTTATTTGGTAAGATACTGTTCATTAAATGATTTGGTGTAAAAGATTCTATGAGGATTGGCTCCCTATCTATTCTTCTCCACCTGCATAGATCATTTTCTCCATTAACTCCCAACACCAGAGGGCAGCAGCCTCAGTACTAATTAGCAGTAATGCAGAGAGCAGTTGACTAATGAAAACAATACTCCTTTAGTAAAATCTGCACTAAATTACTAATCAATCTTTTATTTGGAAGAAAAATATTTCTAAAAAACCAAACAGATAGGAATTAGGTAAAAACAGGTTTCTCCATGAAACAAGCCAATCTTGCTGTCTCTCCAAAAGGGCAGATGAAAGAAATCTGATTTAGATTATCCAAGGATTATCACTGAAATCTGAGCTAATGCAATCAGGTGTGGTGGCTTGTGCCTGTAGTCCCAGCCACTTGGGAAACTGAGGTGGGAGGATCAGCTGCCGTTAGCTACTATCACACTGCATTCTAGCCTAGGTGACAGGGTGAGACCCTGTTTCTCTATAAAACAAAACAAAAACCCTGAGCTAATGAAATATAGTAAGATTTATATTCTTTTCTTATTGAATTTATCTCACAAGTAAAACCTGGAAGAATCAAATGATGATAAATTGCTTTTTATTAGATTCTCCATATTCTTTCTGATTTTTTAAAGAAGAGGAGAGAAACCGGAAAAATATTTTTTTAATTTTTTTTTTTTTTTTTGAGATTGAGTCTTGCTCTGATACCTAGGCTGGAGTGTGGTGGTGCAATCTTGGCTCACTGCAATGTCCGACTCCTGGGTTCCAGTGATTCTTCTGCCTCAGCCTCCTGCATAGCTGGGATTACAGGCACGTGCTACCATGCCCAGCTAATTTTCTGTATTTTTAGTAGAGATGAGTTTCACCATGTTGGCCAGGCTGGTCTCGAACTCCTGACCTCAGGTGATCTGCCTGCCTTGGCCTCCGAAAGTGCTAGGATTACAGATGTGGGCCACTGCACCTGGCCGGGAAAATAATTTTAGATCAAAAACATATCCAAATAGGTTTTCTAATGGCCTTGTAGAAAACTTGAAGGAACTAAAAACAGCTTTTATGAAAGAAAGAAAGAAAGAAAGAAAGAAAGAAAGAAAGAAAGAAAGAAAGAAAGAAAGAAAGAAAGAAAGAAA
>NW_022437046.1:3273039-3293374 GCF_009761245.1 Sapajus apella
AAAGAAAGAAAGAAAGAAAGAAAGAAAGAAAGAAAGAAAGAAAGAAAAGAAAGAAAGAAAGAAAGAAAGGAAGGAAGGAAGGAAGGAAGGAAGGAAGGAAGGAAGGAAGGAAGGAAGGAAGGAAGGAAGGAAGGAAGGAAAGAAGGAGGAGGAGGAGAAGGAAGGAAGGAAGGAAGGAAAGAAAGAAAGAAGGAAAGAAAGAAAGGGAAAGGAAAAGAAAAAAAAAAAAAACAGGGTAAAGAAGTCCTCAAATAACAAGCAGAAGTAGCTAGTCTATCTATTTTGAAAACTGTTAGCTGAGACAGGAAGGGCTTTCAAATATGAATCACTCCTTTTCAAATGTATCTAAGAAAAAGGTACAATTTTTCCACACCATCGTCTTTCAGTAATCTATCTACATTTAATGTTTATCCATCTTTTCACAGCTTGATAGCACATCTCTTGTTGTGGCTTGACAGCTGATTTGTTTTAATAACTGAATAATATTTGATATACAATTTGCTTATTCATTCACCTATTGAAGGACATCTTGGTTGTTTTCAGTTTCAAGTACATTTTTAATTTGAAGAAATAAAAGTATAAAGACTTTTAGTTCAAGATAAAAGACTTAAACACTTGTCTCCCCTCCCTGAGAACTTATTATAGTGATAGTAAAGGAACAAATGGACTATACCTACGATGTAAAAAGAACTGAAGGAAGGGGTGAGTGGGTACTGAGGAGTAGATGCAACTTCGACAAATTTCTGGAAGACAAAAAGTAGCATGAAGCAAAGCACAATAAGCCCAAACCCAAAATAAGTTGCTAAGATGTACATTTTTTCTATAGTCCAAATGAAACCTTGTCTCCGACCCGGATGAACCATGAGGACATTATGCTAAGTGAAGTAAGCTAGTTATAGAAAGACAAATATTGTATGATGCCACTTATATGAGGTATCTAGAGTAGTCAAATTCATAGAAACAGAAAGCAGAATAGTGGGTGCTAGGGGCTTAGGGGATGTGGAAATAGGGAGCTCTTTAATGGGTACAGAATTTCAGTTTAGCAAGATGAAAAAGTTCTGGAGATTTTTTTTTTTTCCCCTTAAGATCCATCAATTAATTGTTCAAAATAATGCCCCATTTTAGTTGGCTTCATTTTTAGACCATAACTGAACTTACTCAGCTTTGACTTTCCTTGCTTATTTGGGTCCTTCATTCTTTCCTTCTCTCCCTCCCTTCCTACTTTCTTCCTGCCTTCCTCCTCCCTCTCTCCCTTCCTTGGGTAACCGCTTTTCTTTTTTCTTTATGTTGTTGACCAGAAATAACACACCATCTTCACCATATCACTAACACCTTCCAGCTTTTTACTATTTATGGCATGGATGGTGAATTATTTTTCAAGACATATTTCTCGAATCCCAATGTGGATCAGTACACTACTGTCATCTAGGATTTCTTTACATTAGACTTCTGGGGAAGTTATTCCATATTAACTTACCTCATAGTTCCTGCTTCTTTTTGTGATGTTTTCTCAACTTTAACTTCTATATTTTCTTTGCATTTGGCAGGGGTGGGGGTGTAAAAATGTTTTTTTTCTTAATTTCCAAGAGCTCATTCTTGTTTTCTGTTTCTTTTTCGTAACATATTTATTTGATGGAATAATTATCTTATTTAATAAAAAAACTTTAAGTTCTTGTGTTCCCTGACAACTCAGTTTTTTTTTCCTGTATCCATTGCTCTAACTTATTTTTCATGCAGTTTATTTCCTTCTTATAGCTTTATTAACATCAATAGGTTTTTAGCCTCTGGCATCCAACATTGTTTTCCGTTTCTGTGTATTTGACTACACTAGGTATCTCATATAAACTGGTATGGGTTTTCTTTGTTTTTATGTATAGAGTATGTTTTCTTCCAGTCTTCCTTTAAATAGAATGGCCAATGGAAGCTCTGTTAGTTGGACTTACTGTCCTGCAAACTTTGCTAGCATTAATTATATTGTTTAAGCTTTCAAAAGAATGACTAAATCTAATACCAGAACTATCAAAATTTAGGAGAGAATATGAGCGAATTCTAATTTTTCATAGCACAGGCATATATTTGACAGATAAATATCTAAAGTTTTAAAATACATCAAGAAATAGTGGTTCTAGCATATTACTTGGTATTTTCATGATAACCACAAAAATAACTAACAAGAAACTTAAAAATGACTTATAAGGAGCAAACAGGAAAAGAAGAGGCAGTTAGGAACATTGTTTTCCAGTATAACCCCTTCTGTACTATTTTTTAAAATCATAAGCATGTATTTCTTAAAAAAGAGTGCAAATAAAATGATGAAAACAGGAGAAAATGTAAGAAATTTGGAAGTAAAAAGAAAAAAATGAATTTGAATTCTAAAAAGAAAAATTCAAATATTCATTTATATGTATTAAATTTCTTGAACAGAAGGAGAATACTGTTGCCAAGGAGACCAAAGCAACTGTTCAGCTCTTTAAAAAAAATCCATGGCAATTTATTCCGCATAATATTACATCCTACTCCAGCTTTATAAAAGCCAATAAAATGGTTTTAATGAGCGCCTTGGAACTTAGTTTACATTGTCACTAACATTTATTAAACATTTGGTTTATGGAATCTACCATAGTGATAAGAATACAGTAAAAGTCAGATGACCTAGGTTTGAGTCCCAATGTTACCACTTAAAAGCCACATCTCCTTCAGCAAGTCACTTTTCTTTTATGAGCTTAAGATTCTTTACTTGTAAAAAAGGGGATAACTACTACCTGCCTAACACACTGTTGCTGTGAACAGCAAATGAGACTTAGAGTATTCTACTTACGTTGAAACACTACAGAAATAAATTCCAGGAATAAGGACTGGCATTTCCCAAAAGGAATAAAACCATATGTAGATACTCTGTACTCTTCATTGACTAAATGCCAAATTCAGTATTAGAAAAACGTGAACAAAAAATGTTATATAAACTAGTGTTGTAAAAATTGGATTGAACTAGGTGGCAGATCCAAGCTCCCATCTAGGTTCCCCAACTAGATAATGCCTACAATTTCTTTGGGTCTCTACACAAGGACCCTGGGGTAGACCACCTTTGTAAGGGTGTGTCATGGGTGTATTTCCCATCACATAGCGATGATTTAAAAGGAAATTTGGTCACCACCTTTTCTATCTGGGCTACATTAGGAGGCACAGAAAGTCATGTGAGTGACCTTGAAAAAAACTTCTACTGTTAGACTAATGTTTGAATCACTGGCTTAGATTGAAGTATTTTATTTCCACTTTCAGGCTGTTTAAAAGCCTACGCTACCTTGAACTTTACATGATACTCTTTCTCAACACACACCTACATTTTGAGATCAGAGTGCTCTATTTGCTATTTCTTAAAATGCCATGGCCAACTCCTGCCTCCACATCATTGTTGATATATAGGAAATTCAACACCTTTGTGGAAACTGCTATAGCAGGTTGAGCTGCTCTGCCCTGTGTCCTAGCTGTATTCCTCATCCAGCCACTGACCCACCCACTTTGCCAGTGCCTAACATCTTACAGACAGGATTGCTTTTAAAAAGAAAATTCACAATGGATAGAACAGGACATATTATATTGAGAGAACCTGGCTTCTGGGCCAGCACAACTTGTCTATAATTTGACAGAATGTATGAAAGCACTGAAAGAACGAACTAGGAAGGAGGTGAGTGACATAGCCATAGAGCATAGAAGGAGAGAGCACTGGTAATAGAGTCATCTGTTCACTGCCTGGAGGAGAAATGCCTTGATCCAGGACTTGTTGGGTTCTAGTGGTAAGATAGTCCCATCGTGGAGATGTGTGCATTTACTTGATGCTGTTAAATGTTGTGTCATATATCTGACTCCCTGTGACTTGATTTCATGATCACCAAAAATCATCTTTTGACTTCTCTTATGGTACATCTAGAAAATGTCCTGAATAGAAACAAATCTACTTAGCTATTACATCGGTACCATACGTTAATAAAACATTCTGAATTCAGACATCAGTTTCTGTGACACTGAGCACAGTGAGTCCATCCTGAGACAAGGTAGGCTCACAAATTAGGCTGAAAGCTCAGGAATTGGAAGGTCACATTCTGGACTTGTAAATTTACCAACAGAAAGCCACCCCATGGAAACTACATGTAGTATTCCAGACTGCCCCAATAAACACCCTGTCTTGCATCGTTTTCTTTTTAACATTTGCACACACACCTGTGTTTATTTAAGCCCTTAAAGACATACTAATGCCCTTCTATGACCTGGTCTTTACATACCCTTCCTAAATTTTCTATGTACCCTGAGTGACAGCAGAAATAAAAGTTCTTAATATACACATTAAAATTTTTCTCTCTCTGCTTATCGTAGTTCTCCTTATGTTAGCAAGTCTAATTTTAACTAATTCTGAAAGTTGAGCACAAATAACATTTTTTCATAAAGACTTTTCAAAATACACCAACCAAGACTAAGATTAGTAATTTTAGTGACCAACACAAGTAGCAAATTGCCCTCTGATCAATTTATAACTTACTATGTGCCTCATCTGAGTCACGAAGAATTGGTGGCATTTGGTAAGTTCCTTTTTTAATTAAATAGGTATTCATCAGGTGTTAAACTCAGTTTCTCTATGTTAAAAACTACACAGGCCATCAACGTGTAATGTAAGAAATGCTATGAGTCTGATTTTATTTTACATTTCTGCACTCTAAATTTCAGTGCCCTGAGACATAGTCTAGCTTACCTATAGTATCAATCTGCAGTAGACACAGTTTCTCCATTAAATGTATTCTCTCCTATTAAGAGAGGATCAATGAAGAAATGTATTATATTTATTAAATAATAAATTACTTAAATCTATTCCTCTATTAAGGATATTTATTACTTGTCCCTATTATTTATGCTTTTCCTTACCTTCTATGTTCTTTAAAGATATGATTCATATCTATTTTATCTTTCTGTCTCTCACAGGTTTCAGCCAGTGCCTTATATTCAGAGGCGCTTTAAATACAAATTAAAAATTTCTTTTCCACTTTCAATGAAGTTTATCTTCATTCTTTTTATTTTAGTATGTTTTATTTTATTTATTTATTTTTGAGACAGAGTCTCAATCTGTCACTCAGGCTGGAGTGCCGTGTCTGCAATCTCAACTCACTGCAACCCCCACCTCCTGGGTTCAAGCAATTCTCCAGCCACAGGCTCCTGAGTAGCTGGGACTACAGGCACATGCTATCTTGCCTGGCTAATTTTTTTTTGAATTTTTAGTAGTGACGGAGTTTCACTATGTTGGCCAGGCTGGTCTTGAACCCCTGACCCCACCCAGGTGATCGATCCGCCTCAGCCTCCAGAGTGCTAGCATTACAAGCATAAGCCACCGTGCCCGATCTCTCTTCATTCTTTTTATATGTATCCTGCCTTCTAATGAAGTCTTCCTTGAACATCTCAGTCCGCAGTTTACTCCTACTTTTGAACTATAGGAACTACCTATAAACCATTTAATTGCCACCAAAACTACTCTAGCATTATTATTTTATGTGTATTTCATAGGTGTCTTTAATATTTCAGTATATCCCAATAATACATATGCAGAGAATGGACAATGGAGAAATACAAATTCATTCAATCTTTTAAAAATCATTCGGGGCAGGGTGTGGTGGTTCATGCCTACAATCCCAATACTTAGGGAGGCTGAGGTGGGAGAATTGCTTGAGGCTCAGAGTTCAAGACAAGCCTGGGCAACATAGACCCCATTTCCACAAAAAAAATTTATTTTTCTAAATTAGCTGGGCGTGGTGGCATGTGCCTGTAGTGCCAGCTATTTGGCAGGCTAAGGCAGAAGGATCACTTGAGCCTAGGAGTTCAAGGCTGCAGTGAGTGCATGAGCTGTGACTGTGCCACTGCACTCCAGCCTGGACAACATAGCAAGACCCTGTCTAAAAAAAAATAAATAAAATCAATCAGGAGACTCATTAGTAAAAGCATAGTTAAAACTGGCATCTAAAGAGAACAAAAAGTCTTGCTTCTCCAAGTGTGGGCCACAGACCAGCAGCAGTAGTATCACCTGGAAATTCATTCTTAGGAAATTCATTCAGAATCTGAGGCCCCCACCCCAGGCCTCCTGAATCATAATCTGTATTTCAAGATCCCCAGGTGATCTGTAAGCACATTAAGGTTTGAGAAGCATTGATTTAGGCTGTAGAGGAAGAATTATTCGTCCAATATACATATGGCCAATTAACACTAAATACCTCCTTATAATTGCTTATTTGTTGGTCTTCCTCATCTGCTGACTGAGGCTTGTTGAGGGCAGGAACTCTTTCTATTTTCCTCACAATTGTTTCCTGGTTCTAACAAGACCTCAAAAATGCACTTGGCACTCAATATTTTTTTGCTGAATGAATGACTGAACAAAGTAAAACAAAACTTTCAGAAAGAGAAGCCTTAAGGAAATTCATTTGTACATGTCACATTCTACCATACAAATTCCTTAATTCAGTGTCATTAATTCTATTTTAAATGTGCTGCCTTCTCTACTTCAACAAAGGTATTTTATGCACTTGACAAAGCAAAGGCTTGGATTGTCTTCCTCTGTTGGGGCCACCAGGGACCTCTTTTACAAGTAAGACAGCTGCATTTTAATTCTGATTGTCACAAATCCATCCCAAATGCCTGCACAAGGTTTAATTACCGCAACAACTTGGAGGCGGGGAGGTGTTGATAGAGAAGTAATGGTTAAGGCAAAAACAATCCTGTATCAAGAGTATCATATGAAACCTGGAAAACACGGGTTCCTTGAACAGAATAATTCCAGAAAATAGCTGCCGGTAAGGGAAAGAAGAGGTAAGCGGCTTGCCTTTCCCAAGAGCAAAAGGTGATACTAGAAAATACCAGGGAGTGATAAAAGACCAGCGACTACCTAACGACTGAAGGAGGAAACACAGCAGGCCAGAACTACAGCGGATAGCGGTTAGAAACGCCCAGTAAGGGTGCCAGAAACCACTTTCAGGTTGTGGAGAAGGAAGTTGAGGGAGAAAAAAGGAAAGGAAATCGTTGTTTAGCGTATAACTTACAATGATGATGATTCATTTTTTCTTTTTTTTAAGAAAGAGAGAAGACAGCACTTGAAGGGAAAGAGAGTAGAGAGGAGGAAGGGAGGGTACAATTGAGAGCACTGCAAAAGGAAGCGAAGCAGATGTTGCCGCCCGTCTAGGGCGGTCTGAAGGCGGCAGCCCACGCATAGGTGGGTGGCAACGCCCTGCTCCGCTGCCCGCGGGGCGCTGGGTGGGCACAGGAAAGAGCGGACTGTGTGTGGGAGGAGGCGACGGATGCCAGGCTGACCAGGTACCCACCTTATCCCAGCGAAGCCACTGCCCGATGGCCGTGTCCAGCTGAGGGTCCCCGGTGTGGTAGGGGGCGTAGAGCAGATTGGAGTTCAGGTCTCCCTCTGTGTTTTCGGCCATGGCAGCCAGACAGCCGTGCGGGCCAGGGGCCGGCGAAGACACTGAGATGGGGTGGGGGTGGCCTGGGGTGCACTCACCAGGGTCCGGACGTCCCCACCTCACTGAAGGGCATTGGAGACCAACCGCAGGGTGCTTGCAACAGCTCCCGCTGCGGCGTGAGGGAACAGGGAGAGAGGGGGCTTATGGCTGCCTGCTCCCCAGGGGACCAGGTCCGGGTCTCTGGACGAAGTGACTGAGGCGGTCGCGCAGCGAGAGAACAACAACAGTCCCAGATGTCTGGGTCCTGGCCCCGCCGCCGCAGCCACCGCCCTTGGCCACGCCCCGCGCCTTAGGCACCGCCCATTCCCGCCCCTGCTGATTTAAGTCCCCGAAGCTCCACGCGCGAGCCTGGGTGCTCACTCTCCACGCCTCCGAAGTAGCACGTACGTGTTTACCGCCCACCGGAGTGGCGAGGCAATGGTGCACGGCTTTTTCTATTTTTTAATTTGCCATGCGTATCCTTTCCTTGATCTGCCCTCACAGCTACCACTAGCAAACTGCCTTCGCGCTTGCCCTGCGGGTCCCCAGCGCGCGCGCAGGCCCCTAGGTTCTCTTGGAGGCACCCGCCCGTAGGGGGGGCTGTGTGAGCTCTCTGCGCACTGCCTCACGGGGTTGTAGTTCTATCCTTTGTCTGAACTCGGCGGAGACCGCCGCCGAGACTACGACTCCCAGCAGCTCCGCGCCCTCCCTTTCCTCAAAGAAAAAGATCTACCTTGAGGCAATTCCTTACGGACACCACCTATCCCGGTTAGTTAGGTTGGGCTATGTGGCCCTGGCATTAAATTAAACAAGGAATGACATAGTAAGGGAACAACGTGGAATCCGTTTAGTGCTGTACAGTTTACTAATCGCGTTCTATCGCTTCAATCCATTAGTGAGGTAGAGGGACGTAGTCCTTTCCTGTTTTACACACAAAGAAGAAACTGACTCTCTGATACAACTCTCCTAACAGGCAGAGTTCTTAAGTGGTTGAGCTAGGGTTCCAGTCTCATTTCAGATCCCCTCAGCTGGCAGTTATTTTATTAGTCGGTGCAAAAATAACTGCGGTTTTTGCCATTAAAAATAATGGCATTAAAAGTAATGGCAGCTGGGCCCGGTGGCTTACCCTTGTAATTCCAGCACTTTGGGAGGCCTAGGCGGGTGGATCACCTGAGGTCAGGAGTTCGATAAGAGCCTAGCCAACATGGCAAAACACCGTCTCTACTAAAAATACAAAATTAGCCGTGCTTGGTGGCAGGTGCCTGTAATCCCAGCTACACGAGAGGCTGAGGCAGGAGAATCACTTGAACCTGGGAGGCGGAGGTTGCCATGAGCCGTGATGGCGCCATTGCATTCCAGCCTGGGCAACAAGAGGGAAACTGCGTCTCAAAAAAAAAAATAAAAAAGTAATGTCACAAACGGCAATGACTTTTGCACCAACCTAATAGCTCTGCTGCTGCGTGGACTGGGAGGTAGGGAGAACAAGATTACTGGAAAATAGATGAGGAAATTGTTGAGGGAAGATGGGTCGGCATTTAACCTTAATATAAGAATGTATAAACATCAGAAGATACCAAGAGTAATGATAATGGGAATATGGAGAAAGAAGAAATTGGTTCACGCAAATTAAGATAATCTTCTGTTACTTTTTAGCTGCCTCTCCTATGGAATGCTCACCTAAGTTGAGGTCTGGGAAATGCTAAGAAGTGCTGACCTGTCAGCCACCTAGCTGCTCCTCCGTTTCTTCGTTTGGCCTTCTTAGAATTGCTATGATTTTGACCAAATATATTACAATTCTTTCCATAGTCAGCTTTTTTGTAAGGAGAGTATGATAATATTTATATCATGGCTGTACAGTAACTTAATAAAGGGCGTTAGGCTGCTTTGAGGTTCACAGATAAAAAGACATAATAAATTCAAAGTATTACTTTATTTCCTTTAAAGTGCCATTTACCATAATAAAATCCAAACTATGAAGATACAAAAGGATTGTGGTGCCAGTTTCTGAAAAACATGCCATAGTTGAGAGTTGCAGTTTTTGCTAAGCGATTGTTTCTTTTGTGGAGTCAGCAAGACTCTTGTTCTTTTAATCACACAAGCCCTGGGAAACAAGCACATGTCCTGGAGAGAAATGCATCTTTCACTGCCATCACCATTATAGTCCACGATACATATTAAACATTTACTCTCTGCTAAGCATTATGGTAGGAGCTGAGACTACAAGAATCTATATAATTGTTCATTTTGAGAAATAACATTTGAGGAGACAGGATATATTTAAGAAAATAAAGCCCATGATAAATAGCAAATGCTGCAAACAACTGTTAATGAATTTACATCTGAGGAGGTCAATGAAAAAAGCATCAAGCAGGAGGGATCTGCACTGGGCTTTCAGAAAAAAAAATAAACAAGTTGAGAATAAGGTAGATCTTTCAAACTCATAGACCAGTGGTTCTCATATTTCCCTAGAAGTTTGTTTAAATTCATATTCCTGGACACTGCCTCCAGAGATTCTGAATCAATACATTGGCACAGGGCCTAGGTACCTGCATATTTGAAATATCTATTGACTGTCACAGAGTTGGCCATAATCTCACAACTCAGTGTGATTAGAAGGACCACTGTGTTGATGTCCTCTGGAAGGTTATTAAGAAATACAAAATTTCAGACCCTACTCCAGCTCTGCTTCATCAGAATACACATTTTAACAAAATTCAATAATGATTTATATTTAAATTTGGTAAGCAGTGTTTTGTATAAGACAATTCTTATTCAGTTCATTTCTGAGAAACACTACCAAATCAACAGAGCTTTCAAGAGATGGAAAAAAAAGAGTCAACTAGCCTTCACTTTTATCAGCAAGATCATAGCAGATGGTAACTGGTTACCAGAAATCTTGCCCAGCGGATTAGGTTTGTTGTTTGGATGTTGGAGGGTAACCAAGGAGACCCAGAACTCATCAAATCCAACAACAGTGTCTAAGTGTGTTCAGCAGAGGAAGTATAGTAGTTCCTCTAGTCTGGGAAAGCTCACAGCTTTCATTTCTGTTGGAATTTGCCTGCATTTCTTGCTGGCATCCTGCATTTTTATTTATTGAGCCTGGCAACATTAGCTGTGGTTATGAAAAAGAATATCCTTCTTGGTCCCCATATAGTCATACATCACTTAATAACAGGGATATGTTCTGAGAAATGCATCATTAGGTGATTCTGTTGTCTTAACATCATAGAGTATACAAACCTAGATGGTATAGCCCACTATACACCTAGGCTATATGGTATAGCCTATTGCTCCTTGGCTACAAACCTGTACAGTATGTTGCTGTACTGAATACTATAGGGGATTGTAACACAATTGTAAGCATTTGTGTATCTAAACATATCTCAGTATAGAAAAGGTACAATAAAAACATGGTATAAAAGATTAAAAAATGGCACATCTATATAGGGCACTTAACATGAATGGAGCTTGCAGGACTGAAAATAGCTCTAAGTGAGTCTATGAGTGAGTGGTCAATGAATGGGAAGGCCTAGGGCACTACTGTACATGACTGTAGCCTTTATAAGCACTGTACACATTAGCCTAGGTTTACACTGGATCAGGATCATCAAGACATTACTCAGTCATAGGAATTTTTCAGCCCCATTATAATGTTATGGGACCACTGTTGTATATGCTTTTCTTTGATTGAAACATCCTTATGCAGCACATGACTGCATTATATTTATTACATATATATAATATGTTACAGATATTATTTATAATGGACCTAATATTTTAGAATCATATATATATCTTACCCTCAAGTGATTTAGAAAAATACTACGTGTATGTCTACATGAATATGTATTATATATGTATACATACAAACATATATACTATATAGTTAAATAAATAGCAAAGGACAAAGCAAATTGAAGAAAATGTTAACAGTAGGTAGATCTGAGTAAAGAATATATGGGTGGGCCAAGCATGGTGGCTCACATCTGTAATCCCAGCACTTTGGGAGGCCAACGCGGGTGGATCATGAGATCAGGAGTTCAAGAGCAGCCAGGCCGACATTGTGAAACGCCGTCTCTACTAAAAATACAAAAATTAGCCAGGCATGGTGGCATTCGCCTGTAATCCCAGCTACTCGGGAGGCTGAGGCAGGAGAATTGCTTGAACCTGGGAGGTGGAGGTTGCAGTGAGCCAAGATCTCATCATTACACTCCAGCCTGGGCGACAAGAGTGAAACTGTTGTCTCAAAGAAAAAAAAAAAAAATATATATATATATATATATATATATACACACACACATATATGTAGGTATTATTTGCACTATTTTTATTTTCATAACTTTGAATTTTTCTTTTCTTTTCTGAGACTTGGTCCTGTTCTGTTGCCCAGGCTGGAGTGAGGTGGTGGGATCATGGCTTGCTGCAGCCTTGACCTCCTGGGCTCAAATGATCCTTCCACCTCAGCCTCTCAAGTAGCTGGGACCACAGGTGCCTGCCGTCACACCCAGCTAATTTTTAAATTATTTGTAGAGATAAGGTCTTGCCATGTTGCCCAGGCTGGTCTTGTGTTCCTGGCCTTGAGCAATCCCTGCCTCAGCCTCCCAAAGTGCTGAGATTACAGGTATGAGCCACCACATCCAGCCATGAAATTATTTTGAAATAAAAAGTTTAAAAGAAAAACCTCCACTGTATAAGAAATATACTATACATTTGTTTGTTATTAAAAAAAAAAAAAATCTAGCCAAGCGTGGTGGCTTATGCCTCTAATCCCAGCGTTTTGGGAGGCCGAGGTAGGAGGATCGCTTTAGCCCAGGAGTTTGACACCAGCCTGGGTAACAGGGCAACACCCTATCTCTACAAATGAACAACAAAAAAAAATTTTTTTAATTAGCTGGGCATGGTGGCTCATGCCTGTAGTCCTTGCTATTTGGGAGGGTGAGGCAGGAAAATCCTTTGAGCCCAGGAGTTCTGGGCTGCAGTGAGCCTTGATTGTGCCACTGCACTCCAGCCTGGACAATGGAACGGAACCCTGTCGCTAAGAAGAGAGGGAAAAAATCTAATTAAAAGACTGGAAGTTCTCATTCTCTTAGAGCAGCAAGAATTTGAATTGTCATTAATATCTGGAAGTTTCCTCCCCAACCAGGTCTTATCTGGTACTTGGAAAACAGGAAGGGTCTGTAGCTTGAGTTCATTAAGGTTTGTGCAGACATCTGCATTGTCCAGAGCTGTAGTGGTCGCTGACACTGGAAGTCTGACAGCTTTCTTCCTGCATACCATTTGTAAGCAATAACCAGGAAACTTGGTTGAGGCTAGGAACCATGAAGCCTCTGTCTAGATTTACCACGTGGCCATCCCTTCTAAAATCTTGCCCATTCTTTGAAATGCTACCATCAGGCAGAGCTTACCTCTCTCTCTCATTACCTTCCTACTTTAAAACTTTAAATCTTGACAAAAATCTATCATTCTGCTCTGTGATTGCTCTGAAAAGAGAAGTATTTTCTTGTTGCTCACAAACATATTTGTTATAAACTCTAGTGAACTCTATTTAAAAAAAAAAGAGAGAGCCAGGAAAGGAAGTATCTTGTAGGCAATTTTCTACTTTTAGCTCTCTTACATAAAAACCTCCTCTGAGACAAGGGGATACAACAAGAACAACAAATGAAAGGATGGTTATCTTTGTGAAAGGGAGGATGGATGCAGAACATACCCAAGAATATAGTGAAGCAAGGCAAAGAACTCAAGGTGTAAAATGTAAGAAAGCCTTTGCTCTTAGGTTTGTGAAGTACAGGGTTGGTACCTGAGAGCCAGTGTCTCATTACATTTGTTGAGATATAATTTACATACTATACAATTCAACCACTTATTTATTTATTAGTATTATTCATTATAATTTTTTTACTGCTTTTTGCAAAGCAGGGCTAGCTCATAGGCAGTGTGTCCAGAGCCTGCCCAGTTCACCCATTTAAAGTATAAAATTCATAGTTTTTGTTACATTCACAGATACATGCAAACATCACTACAGTCAATTAAAACTTTGGTCACCTCTGAAAGAAACCCCGTGCCCTTTAGCCATCAGCTCCCTATCACCTTATCTCCCCACTCCCAGGCCACCAATCTCCTTTGTATCTCTGTGGATTGCCCTGTTCTGAACATTTCATCTAAATGGAATTATATCATACGTGGTCTTTTGTGACTGTTTTTTTTTTCACTTAATGTTTTCAGGGCTCATCTGTGTTGTAGCATACACTTCATTTGTTTTTACAGCTGAATAATATTCCAGTGTATGCATATACCATATTTGTTGATCCATTCATCCTTTGGTGGACATTTGATTCATCTCTGCTTTTTGATTGTTGTGAATAACGCTTCTATAAATATTCATGTATAATTTTTTGTATAAAATGTTTTTGGCTTGGTACAGTGGCTCACACCTGTAATCCCAGCACTTTGGGAGGATGAGACAAGTGGATAACTTGAGATCAGAAGTAAGAGACCAGCCTGGCCAAAATAGTAAAATACCCTGTCTCTACTAAAAATACAAAAATTAGCCGGGTGTGGTGGCACATGCCTGTAATCCCAGCTACTCGGAAGGCTGAAGCAGGCTTCAACCTGGGAGGCTACTCGTGAGGCTGAGAATGGCTTCAACCCAGGAGGTGGAGGTTGCAGTGAGCCAAGATCGCACCACTGCACTCCATCCTGGGCAACAGAGTGAGGGAGAGTCCGAGTCAAAAAAAATTTTTTTTTCATTTCTTGTCAATATATGCCTAACAATGGATTTGTTAGATCATATGGTGACTCTATATTTAACCATTTGAAGAACTGCCAAATTGTTTTTCAAAGTGACTGTACCATTTTACATTCCCTCCAGCAGTGTACGAGGCTTCCAATTTTTCCACAGATTTACCGATGCTTGTTACCATCTGACGTTTCGATTCTAGCCATTTTAGGAAGTGTGAAGTGATATCTCATTGTGGTTTCGTTTGAATTTCCCTGATGACTAAAGACGTTGAGCATCTTTTTATGTGCTTATTGGCTACTGGTATATCTTCCTTTGAGAAGGAAATTAATACATTTTGTCCATTTGTGATTGGGTTATTTGTTCCTTTTTAAAATTATAATATGTAGACAGCATGGCATATTGTAGACAAAGGGAAATTGAATCTGTTGGCGCCAGCTCTTGGTAAGAAACTATGATTTTAAGATGATATTCTATCCTCAGCTATATGCTGGAAATTTTCTAGGATTAGAAGAAAATGACTCATTCTGGACTTCCAACCAGGAAAAAACTCTACATTATTTGGTAAGGTGAGGACTAAAATATATGATTTTCTGTGGATTTTATTGTTAAAAAACACTATGCAAATCATAACTTGGAACAAGTTATACCCATATATACATAGATATGGGTATAGATATAGATAGTATTTATATACATATGGGTTTTATCTTTACTTTTTCTGCCCACCCTTAGGAATATTAGTGAGGAGTGAAATGGCCAAAAGTACACATCAATCTTGATAGCATTCAGCTGCATGTAACTAAAACAAAACTAAGTGGCTTAACAAAGAGAGGTTCACTTTTCTTTTTTGAGACAGAGTCTCACACTGCCGCCTGGGCTGGAGTGCAATGGCGTGATCTCGGCTCACTGCAACCTCCGTTTCCCGGATTTAAGCGATTCTCCTGCCTCAGCTCCCAGAGTGGCTGGGATTACAGGCGCCCGCCACCACGCCCAGCTAATTTTTTGTATTTTTAGATCAGGCCGGTCTCAAACTCCTGACCTCGTGATTCGCCCACCTCGGCCTCCCAAAGTACTGGGATTACAGGCATGAGCCACTGCTCCCAGCCTCATTTTCCTTTTCTAAAGCGTAGGTAGTCAAAGACGTCATCAAGCACCCAGCCTCCTTTTTATCGTTCTGCTCTTTCTTCCTTAATATGTGGTCCACACTCTCATCATCAAAAGATGACTGTGCCACCTTCCACATTGTACTTGAATTTTAGGCAGGAAGAAGGGTGAAGGGCAAAAAGTTCCCGCCAGTCAAGTCCCCCTGCCCACCTTGTTAAAATCGGGAAAGAAACAGCTGCTTTCCCATGCTTCGCCCCGCCTCCGCCCCCAGTAGACTTTTTCTTACATCTCACTGGCCAGAACTGCGGCCTAACTACTCCTGGGAAATCAAGTTTTTGGCTGCACATGTTATTGCCTTGAGCAAAACAGAAGTTCTGATGGTTAGAAAAACAGGAATGATGGATATTAGGTAGTAATTAGCAGAGCTGCCATGGGTGGCAATAGGGGGAAAAAATGCAGCTCAAGAGCTGGAAAATAAATATACAAATCATATAATGTATATTTAAGAGTTTATCATGGTAACTTCTTGGGAACTATAGCATATATCCCATAAAGTTTCTGAGCCTATCTGCATAATTTATCCAACACTTAGATATTGATCTAGCCTGGTCCTGTTGCAAGCACAGCAGTAGATTTCAGCCTAGCAGCGGAAGCCCTGATCAATTACCTTCCCTAGAGTTGAAAGTCTTTGAGGTGCATTCTCAAGGCTGTCACAGCATCCAGAACTACATATTCTCCTTTCTTTCTTCCTACATTTACGGCTGTTCCTTTCTATTTTCATTGCTGACTTTTCTTCTATCAGCCTATTATTTAAATGTTTTTTTTTAAGTTCTTTCTGAAGCCCTTAACTTAATCTTCACTTTTATCCTTTGTAATTTATTATAGCGTGGCTTCAATTATGAATTAATTAATGATGTTTCTCAAACCATGACACCACTTTGTCTTCTGACCTCCCAACCCTATCACTTAGATATCTAATAGACAAGTAGTACGTATTCTTTTTAAAATTCTTTTCATTTTATTTTTAAATTTTTATTTATTTAAATAAAAATTTATTTATTTATTTAAAGACTGGGTTATGAGACTGGCCAAATTTTGTATTTTGATAGAGATGGGATTTCACTGTTTCCCAGGCTGGTCTCAAACTCCTGGGCTCAAACAATCTGCCTGCCTCGGCCTCCCAAAGTGCTATGATTACAGGTGTGAGCCACCACACTCAGCCAGTATTAGGTATTCTGACTCCATTATTCTAATACTACCATTTTAACACCTCTATTTCAATGCTAAGGACACGCTAAGTATAAACAGTTTCATCAGAATTAGGTCAATATTGATGATGAAGAAAATACAGAGTAAATATCAAATTATTTAATATCATGATAAATTTTTTGTCTTAAACTAATTTCTTCAAATTTCACCTTTTATTTTTTAACAATTATATTTGGAATAAGTTCCTTTCTCTTTACACTTTATAACACACATTTGATTCATTGATCATGTTTTGTTCATATCAAATGGACAAGAACTCCATTCGGCATCCTGCCATTGTGTACTTTCTTTTGTGGTCGTTATTTTCACAGAATCTAATTTTTTTCTGTAGTGGTTTTCCATTTTTTTTTTGTTTTGTTTTTGAGAAACAAATAAGTTACAAAGAAAAAATAGAGAGATAGAAAACTGTAGATCAAAAGAGACTTAAGAAACATGTTTGCCAAATGCAATCTGTGGATCTTGTTTGTTCTTGATTGGAACAAATCTACTATCAAAGAAAATTATGAGACAATCTGGGAAATTTGAACACTGACAGAATTTTTAAGGATATTAATGAGTTATTAATTTTTTTGTATGATCATGGTATTTAATTATATTTGTAAAAGAGTCCTTATCTTTTACAAAGACTTGCTGAAGTATTTCCTAATGAGATAATATGAGGTCTTGGATTCACTTCAAAATATTCTGGAGGTAGGAAAAGTAGGTGTGCGTATAGGTAAAACAAAACGACCTTGAGTTAGTAATTGTTGAAGCTAAGTGATAGGTACATGGAACTTCATAATACTAGTTTCTATACTTTTGAATATTTTGAATTTTTCCATAATAAAAAGTGAGATATGTAAATAAATCCTGTGAAGCAGATTTGTTTCTCTAAAAATTACATTTTTTTACATATATTTTTTTTTTGCTGCGTGATTTTATTACTATAAATATACAGTAAAAACAAACGGGCCCATCTGAGCACATCAAATGGCAGCAGGTATGAGTCCCAGCGGGCCATTCTGCAGCCCGAGCTTCACGCAGAGCCCTGGCACCAGGACTGACAGCCAGAGGCTGGGGCCTTGGCAGAGCGGGAGGAGAGGTGGGGTTGTGGGGAGGTGCGTTGGGGAGAGGCGCGTGGGGAGATGCCCGGGCCGAGTGCACACACACGTGGGAGCATATGCGTATGTGTATGTGTATGCGTACGCATGTGCGTGGGAGCATGTGTGTATGCGTGTGTGTGCAAATGTGCCTGAGCATGTGTGCGTGAACGTGGGAGCATGTGTATGTGTGAGCATGTGTGTGTATGAGCATGTGCAAGTGACTGTGCATAAGCATGTGTGCGTGAACGTGAGAGCATGTGTGTGCATGTGCACGAGGGCAGGAGGGGGGCTGGCCTGGGTGCGCAGGGAGCTGGGTGTGGGGACCACTGCTGGGTCTCCCCTGAGCGCCCAGGAAGCAGAGCTTGTGCTCGGAGCCACCTGAACCTCAGGGAGGGCAGTGAGCTGCCCCACAGCCCTCTGATCCCCAGGCCCGGCTGCAGGGCAACCTCCCCGCCCAGGCCAGAAGACCCGCACATTTCTGACCTGTCCCCTGCAGAATGAGCTGGGCCTGCTAGGAGGGTTGCTCAGAGTTCCAATGCCAGGAAGAACTGCCCGTGCGCGGAAAGCTGGAGGGAGGAGCGAGGACTTCACCTGGGAAGACGGAGAAAGGCTTTGAGGAGATGTGGTATGGTGTGTTTCTGTGGGTACTGGTGTCTTCTCTCTTCTGTCATGTCCCCGTTGGATTACTGGCCCTCTTCACCCTCAGACATCACAAATATGGTGCAGCTATTGCTGGAGTTTACCGAGCAGCAGGAAAGCAAATGATACCATTTGAAGCCCTCACTTTTGGCACTGGACAGACGTCTTGCGTCGTGGTGGTCTCCTTTTTACGGATTTTAGCTACTCTATAGCATACATCCTTATGCCTAGATGTTGAACCTAAACTTTATGGAATCCTCCAAAAGAATACATTAGGGAGTGTAGAGTTTTCTTAGTTCTTCAAATGAAGCAACTTGGGTGAACGGGAAAGTGAAGGACAACATCTTAACCTTTTCTTCAGTTCGAAGTTCATAGAATTGAAGACTTTTGTGGACTCCCATTGTTCTCAACCAAAACAAAACAAGTCTCCTGGCTTTCTTTTTTGAAGATACTTAATTTAAGCAGTTTTCACATGTACCTTTACCCAAGTCAAGTCAACTGTGCCTCTGGGGTGGTATCCCTTGCACTGAAGTTTACAATATTCTGTGAGATGTTGCATATTTTAAAAAACTATGGAAGATACTGGTTTATTTCAAATGGGCAGAGTATGTTGTATTAAAATCTTAGTTTATCTAAAAAAAAAAATGGCAATTTTAGCCATCAGTTTTATTTAGTTATCAGTTCTATTTAGACAGAGAGAGACCTTGTCTCAAACTAAGTAAATAAAATTTTTATTTATTTTGAGACAAGATCTCACTGTGTCTCCCAGGCTGGAGTACAATGGTGTGATCCGAGCTCACTGCAACCTCCACCTCCTGGGTTCAAGCAATTCTCCTGTCTCAGCCTCCTGAGTAGATGGGATTACAGGCATGCACCACCCCCACACCTGGCTAATTTTTGTATTTTTAGTAGAGACGGGGTTTCACCATGTTGGTAACGCTGGTTTAAACTTCTGACCTCAAGTGATCGATCCACCTGCTTCAGCCTCCCAAAGTGTTGGGATTACTGGTGTGAACCACTGCACCCGGCCTTATTTGGTGTTATTTCTATTAGTAATGTTTCTTACAAATTGGATAGAAAACTGATCATTTGTACTCATTTCTTAGCTGTCCATTAAAAACTTGTCAGAAGTTTTGTTTGGATGTTTCAGCTGCAAGTTACAACAAACTTTAACTCAGCTGGTTTCAACTATAGGGGAATGCACCACTTCCCATAACAAAAAGTTCTACATTGGAACCACCACTCCAGGATTGATTCATTCAATGGCTTGGAACTCTGCCATCCTCAGGATCCAGTGATGTCCTGATGTCCAAGGACTGAAAAGGATTGTGTGTCTCTATTTATTAGCTTGAGAAACCTTTCCAGAGTTCCTTGGATGCTTTCTACTCACATCTGTTTGCCGAAATTAGGTACACGCCTAATTAATCCCTGGCAAGGTGAATGAGTGCCTTAGATCAGTCCCAATTCCCTTCTGTAGGCTTGGAGTTAGAGAGACTTAGCAGGAAAATGGAACTTATTCAAAGGTAGAGCTCTGCCAGCATGGGAAAAGGGAGAAGTGCCTGCAATAGGAGAAACAACAAAAAGAGAGGTGGAGACAACAGATGCTGGAAACGATGCGGAGTAAAAGGAACACTTTTACACTGTTGGTGGGAGTGTAAATTAGTTCAACCATTATGGAAGACAGTGTGGCAATTCCTCAAGGATATAGAAATAGAAATTCCGCCGGGCGCGGTGGCTCAAGCCTGTAATCCCAGCACTTTGGAAGGCCGAGGCGGGTGGATCACGAGGTCAAGAGATCGAGACCATCCTGGTCAACATGGTGAAACCCCGTCTCTACTAAAACTACAAAAAATTAGCTGGGCATGGTGGCGCGTGCTTGTAATCCCAGCTACTCAGGAGGCTGAGGCAGGAGAATTGCCTGAACCCAGGAGGCGGAGGTTGCGGTGAGCCGAGATCGCGCCATTGCACTCCAGCCTGGGTAACAAGAGCGAAACTCCGTCTAGAAAAAAAAAAAAAAAAAAAAA
>NW_022437046.1:3293474-3339975 GCF_009761245.1 Sapajus apella
AAAAAAAAAAAAAAAAAAAAAAAAAAGAAATTCCATTTGACCCAGCAATCCCATTACTTGGTATATACCCAAAGGATTATAAATCGTTCTATCATAAAGACACATGCACATGCATGTTCATTGCAATGCTGTTTATGATAGCAAAGACCTGGAACCAACCCAAATGCCCATCAATGATAGACTGGACAAAAAAAATGTGGCACATATACACCATGGAATACTATGCAGCCATAAAAAACGATGAGTTCGTGTCCTTTGTAGGGACATGGATTAATCTAGAAACCATCATTCTCAGCAAACTGACACAAGAACAGAAAACCAGGTACCACATGTTTTCACTCATAGGCAGGTGATGAACAATGAGAACACTTGGGCACAGGGAAGGGAACAACACTCATAGGGCTAGGATGGGGGCTGGTGAGGAGGGGAGGATGGGGAGGGATAACACCGGGAGAAATGCCTGATGCCTGATGTAGGCAAAGGGGGCTGGTGGGGGATGGAGACAGCAAACCACCATGGCATGTATGTACCTATGCAACAATCCTGCAGGATGCAGGATGTGCTCATGTACCCCAGAGCCCAAATACAATTAAAAATAAATAAGTAAATAAAAAGAAATAAGAAAAAGAGAGAGAGAGATAGGTGGAGAGAAGCATGCCAAATAAAGAGAGAGAGGCCATACTATCCTAAGCTCCTGAATGCACTGTGACATCCAGACATCCTGAGGAAGACAAGAACACATCATACGGCACCCACAGGAGCCTCAGGAGACTGGAGTTAATAAAGAGATGAACAGTGACTCAATTCTTATATTTGAGTGCATGGACTTTTACATTAGAGGCAATAATAATCTGGTCTCATGAGTACTTTTTCAAATAATTGGTATAAAATCTGTCCCAAGAGTATAGTCCATTCTCTGTACAATATTTGCTCATTGAACAGTTGGAGAAATTGTTTCTGTTTGATCTTAATCATGACAAAGTAAGCAAGGATGGATCTCTATGGACAACCTGCTTTTATGTAGAGCAGTCTTCTTATGAAGAAATAGGGACTGAGTGTGGTGGCTCATACCTGCAATCCCAGCATGTTGAGATGTCAAGGCAGGCGGATCACTTGAGCCCAGAAGTTTGAGACCAGCCTGGGCAACATAGGGAGACCTTGTCTCTAGAAAACATTAAAAAATTTGATGGGCATGGTGGCATGCACTTGTGGTCTCAGCTACTCGGGAGACTGAGGGGGAGGACTGGTTGAACTCAGGAGGCTGAGGCTACAGTGAGCTGTGATCATGCCACTGCATTCCAGCCTGGGCAACAAAGTGAGACCTTATTTCAAAAGAAGAAAGAGAGAGAGAGAGAGAGAGAGGAAGGAAGGAAAGGAAGGAAGGAAGAAAGGAAGGATAATTATTTGTCTGAAGTGATTAGAATTTGATTAAATTATTTTGTAAGTCACTTTTGAAGTTTTTTTCAATAAAGTCTTTAAAAACTTGAGGTAATTAAAGTAGGCAACCTTAAAGGCTGCCAAGAAGCCTCTTTAAAACAAGTTGAGCCGGTTTTTCTTTTCCTTTTTAAACTAAGCATGTTAAATTTAAACCGTTAAAACTAACCACAAAGATTGTTGCTTGTTTATTACATGTTTTCAAGATGAAAAGAAATGTGGTCTCAGCCAGTTACCTGGGGATAATCCAAGTTTGCATCTAGCCTTGCTATATAGTTCTTTAGTTTTCTACCTGTCTTTTGGTTACTATGACAACTGGAGAGGTCATAGGGGAAAAACGATGTTTTGACTGCTGGACTGAGGGCAGGAGGAAAGCAGAAGGAAGATTTGGGACGGGCTTAGAAACATGAAGTGGCTGAGTAGATTCAGGTCGGGGAACAATGAGAGCCAGGGGCTACGTGGATGTCTCTATGCTGAGCATTTCATGCTAGCTGTAGAGAAGACAGGCTTGATGCTAAGAAATAGATCACAATGCAGAGTACATGAGTAAGGATGGAGAACCCAAAGACCAGTGGGGCAGAAAAGTTTTGTGTAGATACAAAAGTTTTGTGTTCCCCACTCCCACCCACTACAGATTCTGTGCCACTGTATGAGTGCTGGATCCATCCAGTCCATCAGCTGGGCATGGACTGGTGACAAGCCCATATGTTCACTGGCCACACTCGCTATTGTTGGGGAGTCTTGAGCAGAAGAACACAACCACTTCAGCAGGTGGCCTTGATAGGTCCAGTCTGAAGTGTAGAAGCTAGCAGACTCCGCAGCTCATGGAGCAACCAAGAGGTATTGGGGTACACAGTCTCCTATGGTAACCCTGGGAATAGGTACCGACAATTGGCAAGTTGAAACTAACTTAGAAAAGGGCTATTGCCCAAGTTGGAACTGGCCTAATTTGGAACATGCCAGTAGTGACTGGTCCTTACACAGGATGCCCTTCTAAGGAGTCCATTCTGTCCAGTTCTGCTCTGGAACAGCCACATTCTGCCTTGGGATCTGGCTGCCAGCCACAAGCAGAATTTTAGAACTGATTCTGGTTTCTACCCATCACAGATGCAAAACCACTCCCTCTTTTTTTTTTTTTTTTTTGCTTTTTAAATTTTAAAAAATATTTTCATATTTTTAAAATATGTTTTTGTTACTTTTTATTTGTTGTAATACTGACTTGAAGTAGGGGTAGAGCAAAGTACTTGCCCCCTAAATAAAAATTAGAAAATTTTACTGCTTAAACTTGATGACTCATTTGACCCTCAGGAACTGTTTCCTAAAGAATGACTGACTTGAATTATGTCATTATTTTTTTTATTCTGTCTGTCCTTTTGTGTTAGTTTCCTGGGCTGATGTTGGTGAAAGGCAGTTTGGTGATGTGTAACCTTTAAAAAGTGCATTTATTACACATTTCCCAGCACCATGTAATTTGAGCATTGTGATGCTAGCTTTTTATTACGTCTCTTTTTTCAGTTTTTTTTTTATTCCTGAATGTTCTGCAATCTCTCTTTACTAAATGCTTGAATTATAAGTATACACAAAAAAAGGTGGCTTTTATGACTTGCTAAGATAAGGATATGTTCTGGATTTATAATGATAGCATTGGGGGAGAATATTTTCTTTCAAAAAGACTAAATTGGTTCTACTTCAAAAGAGTTTCAGTTAATTAAATGTAGGGTTGTGAAAAGCCTAAAGGGTAGCTCTTTGATCCTGTAGTACTTTTATTTAGTTATTAATTAGATATATTTTCTTGTGCTCTTGACCTTACCTGTTAATACCTAGTTTTTAAATAGTCAAACAAAAATGGATGTGCACATTGGGCTGCCTTTATTGTGTTTCATTGTTTCTTTTGGCTACATTATGGCCCATTTAAAGTAATTTCATATTTGCTGACACAGTATTGATAATTCACATTTGTTGCACAGTTCATATGCAAATATTTTACATCTTAGAGTAGCAACCTGGTCATCTGTTCTCCTACCCCCTCCCCTGCAAACTATCTCCTTTCTCTCATAACAGCTCTACTGCTTACATATGCCACATGTTGTCTTTGACAGAAATTCATTCATTTGCTTCCCAAACATCTGTTATGTCCAAGGCACAATTGAATATATTGAAAGAAACATAAAAAAAAAAAAAACACTACATGATATAATGTTTTATCATTAAAATTTTTTTAATAGATAGGGTCTTGCTCTGTTGCCCAGCTGGAGTGCAATGGTGCTATCCTAGCTCACTGCAGCCTTGGACTCCTCAGCTCAAGGGATTCTCCCACTTTAGCCTCCAAAGTGCTGGAATTACAGGCACGAGCCACTGTGCCCAGCCTTAAAGAATTTTTTTTTTTTTTTTAACAATGCGGGGTAGGTGGGAAGTAGTCAGAGTGGAGGTAGGATTCATTTGAGATGAATCTTCAAGTAGATGGGCAGGATATTGCCAAAAAATTGAGAGGGAGGAGATTCTGTATATGGAGATGTGATATAGGTAAAGTTTATCCTTGTTTCTCCCATCTTATCCTCTCTTCGTTCAAAGCTTATTCCTACCACATCTCCTTATTGCCTACTGAATAAATATAAGTTTCATAAGGGTAGAGGTCTTTATGTTATTCACTGCTGCATACTCAGCACCAATAATGCCTGGCACATGGTTGATGCTTAAGTGTTATGAGTTGTTGAATTAATAAACATGTGAATGAAACGATAATTACCTGTAATTATCTACCCTTCTGAAATGTCAATTAGCTTATTATTTCCCCTCAAACCTTGGCCAATACAATTTACTAAAAATTTTTAAATTTTTTAAATTTTAATTTATATTTTTAAAACTGTAGGTGACATTGCACATTATATATTTTGCAGCCATGCCTTTAGTTTTTTATTGTTATCAACTTTCTGTTCATGTCTTTTACCATTTTTAAATTGGTAATTTGTCTCATTGATTCATAAGTCCTCTTTATATGTTAACAAAATCAACTTTTGTCTGTCTTATGTATAGCAAACATTATTTCCAGTTTGTTATTTATATTTTGACTTTATTTATTGTATTATTTACTGTGTGTTATTTTTAATTTTTATGAAGTCATCTATATAAATATTTTGTTTTTTGAATTTCTCCTTGATTATTTAAGAAAAAATTTCCCATGGTGTCTCCTAGCTTTAATTAGTTTGCTTTTTTACTTACATATATCTTAGATCTGTTTGACAGAGAATATTTATTAAATGATCCATCTTTGGCCACTAATTTAAAATGTCATTTTATCAGATACTCAATTTTGGATCCATAACTGGTCTTTCTTTTCTATTCATGTATCTGAAACAACATACTTAGAATACTATAGCTTTATTATATACCGTTTTTGTGGGGTGGTTTATATATAGTTCTATACAATTTAATCTCATGTATAGATTTGTGTAACCTCCACCACGATCAAGATACAGAACTGTTTTTTCACCACAAAGGAAATTCTTAGTGCTGCCCCTCTATAGGCACACCTTCACCCTGTCATGTTCCTGACAACTACTAATTTGTTCTCCATAGCTATAGTTTTGTCACTTTGAGGATGTTATTAAATGGAGCCATACAATGAATAGTCTTTTGAAATTGGCTTTCTTCAATAAGCATAATGCCCTTGATGTCCATCTAGGCTGTTGTGTGTATCACAAGTTTTTTCCTTTTTATTTCTGAGTAGTAGTTCACAGAATGGATATGCTGGAGTTTATCCATTCACCACCTGAAAGACATTCGGGTTATTTTCAGGTTTTTGTTATTACAAACAAAGCTTCTACAAGCATTCCTTGAGGAATGTTGTTTTCTCTAAGTACAAAGTATTGGATTAAATATAATCCTTTGTTTATGATACATTTTCATCATTGAGCCATTGCACACCCATCTTACTCATTTATTTTCATTTATCTGTACTAATAAATGAACACCTATGAACCCACCACCTAAGCCAAGAACAAATAACACATCTTTTTTTGTTTGTTCTCCATCCCTATTCCATCACTTTGCCTTTCCTTCAAGGACACCTACCCTCTTGAATTGTGTTTTTATCATTCCTTTTGGGGATGGGGTGTTTTTTAAATCATTGTTAGCTGTACAAAAAGATTTTAATAATCTGTATTCCCTTTTGGGATTTGCTTTGCTACTAAAGTTTTGTTGCTTGTGACTTAATTTTCTTCCTGTATAATATTCCACTGTGTGAACATAGTAAGAAAATTTAGGTTGTTTTTAGTTTTTGCAATATGATTAGTGCTGTTCTGAACATTCTTTTAGTGTTTCCAGGTACACATATGCTAAGCTTTCTTTGGTTGTATCTAGGAGTGGAATTGCTAGATCAGAGAGGATGCAAATATTCAATTTCATGAAATAATACCACACAATTTAACAAAGTTTAAATTGTTCCAATTTATACTGCCTCAGCAATGTGTAAGAGCATCCTTTGATCCATATTTTCTTTAATGCTTGGTTTCATCAGACATCTTACTTTTTGCCAATTGAAAAGGTAAAAAAATGGCATATCACTGCAATTTCATTTTGTATTTATCCAATTTTCAGTGAGGTTTATTGTATTTTCATATGTTTGTTAGCTTTATGTGTTTCTTCTGTAAAATGTTTGATCATATCTACTGTACCTTCCACTATTGTACTATTTCTTTATCAACTGGTAGGAGTTGTTTATACATCCTCGATATTTGCGGGATCTTTCAGTTTGTTGCTTGTCTTTTCACTTTCTCTAAGGTGCAACCTTGGTTCTTAACCTCAGAACATACACAATTTGTTTAACCACTTCCCTGGAGATGGACATTTTTACTGTTTCCAATATTTTACCATTATAACAATGGTACCTTGGATATTCTTGTATCTATATTTTTTGGAACATCTGAGAGTATTTACAGGAAAAATCCCTAGAAATAGAGTTAATGCTGACTCGGGTATGTGCATTTTAAGTTTTGACAGATACTGTCAAACTGCTCTCCCTGAGAGCTGTACTTATATTTGCTACCAACTATGAGAGTGCCTTTTACCCTATGTTCTTTTATTTTTTCTTTTTCTTTCTTTGTTTTTGTTTGTTTGTTTGTTTGTTTTGAGACTTACTCTGTCACCCAGGCTGAAGTGCAGTGGTGCAAACTCAGCTCACTGCAACCTCCACCGCTGCTCTGTCTCTGCAGCTAGAGTGCAGTGGTGCCATTTCAGCTCACTGCAACTTCCATCTCCCAGGTTGAAGCAATTTTGTGCCTCAGCCTCCTGAGCAGCTGGGATTACAGGTGTGCACCCCCACACCCAGCTAATTTTTGTATTTTTTGTAGAGATGAGGTTACACTGTGTCAGCCAGGCTGCTCTTGAATTCCTGGCCTCAAGTAATCTACCTTCCTCGGCCTCCCAAAGTGCTGGGATTACAGGCATGAGCCACTGCACCTGGCTGCAAACACTCAGCAACAAAAAATTACAAGGCATGCAAAGATAAATCAAAGAGTGGCCCATTTAAATAAATGAAATAATTTGATAGAAACTGTTCCTGAAGAAGCCCAGACATTGGACTTAGTAGACAAAGACTTAAAATCAACTGTCTTAAATATGCTCAAAGAACTAAAGGAAACCATGGACAAAGAATGAACGGAAGCCAGGAAAACAATGTATGAACAAAATAAGAAGAGCAATAAAAGAAAAGAGTTGTAAAAAGGAAGCAAATGGAAATTTTAGAGCTGAAAAGTATAATAACTGAGGGTAAAACTTATTAGAGGGGTTCAACAGCAGATTTGAGCAGGTAGAAGAATCAGTGAATTTAAGAGGACAATTAAAATTATCCTATATGAGTAGCAGAAAAAAATTAACCTCAACTTATCCAGTCCTTTATCGATAGACACTTACATTATTTTCAGCTTTTCCCTAATAATAAACAATGTTACATTGAACTTCCTTGTGCACCTTGGGCATATATGCAAGAGTTGCCTTAGGATAATGGTCCTTAATCTTGGCAGCATATTAGAGATTAAAATTTAAACACCTGATTCACACTCCCAAGAGATTCTGGTTTAATTGGTCTGAAATAGAATCCGGAATTTTTGTTTTTGTTTTTTGTTTTTTTTTTTTGAGACAGGATCTTGCTCTGTTGCCCAGACTAGAGTGGAATGGTGGGATCATAGCTCACTGTAGCCTCCAACTCCTAGGTTCAAACAAAATCTTCTTGCCTCAGTCTCCCAAGTAGCTGGGATTACACACAAGTGTCACTACACCTGGCTATCAGCATGTTTTAAAAAATTTCTTTCAGGCAACTGAGAACCACTCAATTGGGTAAATATGTGCATGTGGGATGATCGGGTCACAGGATAGGCACTTTGTCTTCACTTTGCTAATATTGATAAATTGCCTTTCTAAATAGTTGTATCAATATACACTTCCAATGACAAATCAGAGTTCCCATTTCCCCACATTCTCAGCAACACTTTGTGTTTTTATTATTTGCTAATTTGGATGGTTGCAGACTTGTATGTCACTTTGTTTTAATTTGTATTTTCCTGATTTTTAATTATGTTGAACATTTTTTCATATATTTATTGGTCTTTGGCGTTCCCTCTTCTGTGAATTGCCTTTTAAAAAATCTCTTATCTATCTCACAATTGTCATTTATCTTTTTCTTATTGATTTGAAGAAATTCTTTATATATTCTGGATATAATCTTTATTGCTTTGTTGGTGACAAATATCTTTTCCCAAGTTATTTATTTATTATTTTTATTTTATTTTATTTATTAGACAAGTCTTGCTCTGTTGCCCAGGCTGGAGTGCAGTGGTGGGATCTCGGCTCACTGCAACCTCCAACCTCCTTTAAGTAGAGATGGGGATTTTACCATGTTGGTCAGGCTGGTTTCAAACTCCTTACCTCATGATCCACCCACCTCGGCCTCCCAAAGTGCTGGGATTCCAGGCATGACCCACTGCGCTTGGCTTTTTTTTTTTTTTTTTAATACTTTAAGTTTTGGGTTACGTGTGCATCTTTTCCCAATTTATGACTTGTCTTTTCGCTTAGTGCTTGTATCATATGGAAGATTTCAGTTTAATATAATCAGATTTAGCAATCTTTTCCTTTTGGTTTGTGCCCTGTGTGTTGTTTTTTTTTTTAAATACTCCTAATGTCATAAAGACATTTTTAATATTTTTGTGATAGAATATTATAATAGTGACTCCAATGAATCACAGCATCCTATATGCACGTTCTTATGTAGTTCCCTACCACATTGACTCTGGACTTGGCTAAATAAAATCTGTGACCTGCTCTGGCCAAACCAACATTGATGTAAATTGATGTAAGCAGAGATTTGAAAAGTGCTTGTGCACTGAAACTTGCATCTTGCATCACAGCCACCTTCAGGCTTGCCTGCTGGATATGATGGCCTAGTGAATGGCCAGCACCAGCTGCTAGACGTGTGAGTGACGCTATTGTAGACCTCCCTGGTCAAGCTGATCCTCCCAGCATGGTGAAAATACTATAAGCAGGACCCAGCTCAAATTTCTGACTACAGAATTGAGAGCAAATAAAATGGTTGTTTTAGCCTAAGTTTTGGGGTTGTTATAGACCAATAGTTAAACAATAAAATTTTCTTTCTTTTCTTTTCTTTTTTTTTTTTTTAATAAAAAAAACCTTTCTAAAGTTTTGCTGCTCAGATTTGGATTTATAATCATCTGCAATTTTTTTGAGTATAGTAAGATATAGGAGTCTTATTATATATATATTTCATAAGACTAGTCTATTTTTCTAGCACCATTTATTGAATAATCAATTTTTTAATTTGAAATGCTACCTTTTTTTTTTTTTGAGACAGGGTCTCACTCTGTCACCCAGGCTGGAGTACAGTGGCACAATCTTGGCTCACTGCAACCTCTGCAAGCAATTTTCCTGCCTCGGCCTCCTGTGTTGCCCAGATTACAGATGTACGCCACCACGCCTTACTAATTTTTTTGCTTGTTTTAGCAGAAATGGGGTTTCACCATGTTGGCCAGGCTCATCTCGAATTCCTGACCTCAGGTGATACGCTTGCCTCGGCCTCCCAAAATGTTGGGATTACAGGTGTGAGCCACTGCACCCGGCCTGAAATACTACCTTTATTATACAGCTAGTTCCAACACCTGTTGGTCTCTTTCCAGGTTCTTTATTTAATCTATATAGCTATCTCTGCACCAGTACCACATTGCTTCACAGATTATGGCTTTAAACAGTTTTGATATTGAATAGGAAACTTACCGATATGTCTTCTTTTCTCCCTTCTTCTTGATTAATGGAATATCAATTTCGCTTGGTGTAGCAGTGTCTTCAGCTCCAGGCAATGGATCATGATTGGACTAACCCAGGGGCCAGCAAACTATGGTCTGTTGGCCAAGCTCATTTTGTGCAACCCATGAGCTAAGAATTATTTCTACATTTTTAGATGTTTACAAAAAGGGGAAAATATGATGTGAAAATTATGTGAAATTAATATTTTAGTATCCATAATAAAGTTTTATTGTAACATAGCTACATTCATTTGTTTACATATTGTCTATAGCTGTTTTCATACTAAAATGAGAATTGAGTAGTTGTGATAGAGACTGTATGACTCTCAAAGCCTAAAATATTTACTATCTGGCTCTTTACAGAAAAAATTTGCCATTCCCTGGTCTATGCCAGCCTTATATGCAGTTAGATGACAGTGGACATAGAAGATTCTTCCAGAGGACACATTCAAGGGCTGCCAGATTGGCTAACCAGAGAATTTAGCCCAGCAGGATTTAATATCTCCTTTGAACCAATGACTGTTACATATTTTCCATTCTTCCCTTTCTCAAATGGGAAATTTTACTGCGATTATCCTGTTCCTTCTCTACCACAGTACACTGGGTCTGTTGAGAGCAGATAATTGTTGTTAGCCTTAGGTTCCTGGACCACAGGACCCATATTAAGACCTAGTAAAGAGGATTGCACATCACTCAGAGATCTTTCACTTCAGGCTGGTTTATTTTTATGTAAAGTGTACCCAGGAAAAGAAGAATGTGTTTGGATGATTGATAGCCAAAGAAGCCAACCAGCAGATAGTGTTAGTTGCTACATAATACTGATTCCTTCTAACAGAACTCTGTGATCTGGGCAGTAGTTCCTGTCTGGATAATGATTGTCTAAGTCAATCATGAAATCTGTTTCTTCCTTATCCAGTCTTTTTTTCTGCTAGGGAAGACTTACAATCTCATTCTAGCCAATGAAAATATGTAAATCAATGGGGTTTGCTGTGTTCCAATAAAACTTTATTTACAAAAACAGATGGCAGACCTGAATTGGCCCATGAGTCATAGTTTATCAATCTCTTCCATAGAATACTTAAGAAGAAAACAGATAATGGGGGACTACTAGTCTCTGACATGGTATCTAATATGAATTGCCTTAAACTTTATAAGTAGTTAAACACAATTTTGTTAAATTTAGCCAATTGTACAATTTGATCATTCAGAATATGGTCAATATGTAAATCAATTTGTGATCTTGTGAGTGAAGTCTCTCTAAAAATTATATTTTTTAAGTGGTTGTTTTCTGTACATAGGAGAGCTATTGATTTTTGTATATTGCTCTTGTATTCAGCAACTATGGTAAACTCTCCTATTGTCTGTGATAGGTTATCCATAGAGTGTGTTGGATTTTCTATATGAAATATTAGACTATCTGGAAACAATGTATTTTGTGTCTTTTCAATTCCTTAAATCTTATTTTTTTTTTACCTTGTTGCATGGCTAAGGCCTGCAGTATAATTTTAAATAGAAAGTCCTCTCTTTAAGCAATCTTTTATATTAAAATTATCTACAAAGATAATTGATACATACAGTGTACATGTATGTGAATATGTTTTATAAAGGGATTCTCACAAAATAATTCATATAAATCAGTAATTATAATATCACCTTAATCATACTTTATCATCATTTGACTCTCCCAGCATTCTCCTGTGATTATACAAGTATTATTATTTCTATTTAACAAAATAGAAAACTGATACCCAAAGAAATAACAAAATGGTATTTTTAATATTATAAATTATATTATATTACAGTCTTATAGTTGTGTGGGAGACTTTTTCTCTTCTCCCAGTCATCTACCTCAACTCATAAAATAGAAGCTTCAGCAGCTCTCTACCTTTCTTCGCCTCACAGGAGAAGGAGGGACTTAATTGATTGCAGAAATTATGAGAGCATGACTTTCATTAGTTGCATCCCTATTGGGTGATGTAATATGTTAGAATTTAACATGTTATAATATTCAAGATGACTAGATCCATTATCCTTTCTCTGTGACCACTTAAAAAAAACCATAGTCATAGTGATGGTCATTGATTTTCAAGTTCAAAGTCCAAAAGAATCTACTGAATTAACAAGAATTGGAAAAGATCTCTAGTTCCAAAACTTGTAACACAAAATATTAATCAATTTCTAGATGGAGGACAAACATTAAGAAACATGCCTCTTAAAATGGCATTCAATATAATGTTTCTAGGAATAAATCTAAATAAAGATGTTGAAGTCACTATGGAGATATATGAAAAACCTAAATGAAAAAGTAAATTATATTCATGAAATAGAAGATTCAGTCATGTGATAAATTTTCTCTAAACAGATTTATAGATTCAATACAATTCAAATTAACATCCTACCAGATGTTAGATGAAACTTGGTAATTTTATTCTAAAATAATAAAAATTCAAAGAGTATGCTGGGTGTGGTGGCTCAGGCCTGTAATCCCAGTACTTTGGGAGGCAGAGGCAGGTGGATCACCTGAGGTCAGGAGTTTGAGACCAGCCTGACCAATATGGCGAAATCCTGTCTCTACAAAAAATACAAAAATTAGCCAAGTGTGGTGGCAGGCACCAGTAACCCCAGTTACTCAGGAGGCTGAGGCAGGAGAATCGTTTGAACCCGGGAGGCAGAGGCTGCAGTGAGCTGAGATTGTGCCACTGCACTCCAGCCTGGTAGACAGAGTGAAATTCCATCTCAAAAAGTTAAAGTTAAAATTAAAAAAATTCAAAGAGTCAAGGAAATCCAAGATGCTTTTGAGAAAAAATAAGGTAGAAGGACTTGGCTTTACAGATATCAAGATTCATTATAAAGCTAGAGGAATAATGACAATATTGTATTGATACAAAAATAGGCATATAGACCTCTCAAACAGAATATGCAGCTCAGTTGCAGACTATTGTCTTAATAAACCAATAATATATGACAGAGATGATGTTGCAGATCAGTGGGAAAACAACAGATCTTTTCAATAAATAGTGGCAGACTAGTTAGTATCCACCAGATAAATACTGAAATTGAATTCCTACCGCACAATATGGACATCATATACATCAATTAATTCCAAGTGTATTAAAGACCTAAATGCAAACGTTAAACCAGAAAGCTTTTAGAAAATAATAAGCATGGCTGGGTGCACAGGCTCACAGCTGTAATCCCAGCACTTTGAAAGGTCAAGTCAGGCAGATTGCTTGAGCCCAAGATTTTAAGACCAGCTTGGGCAACATGGTGAAACACCATCTCTACAAAAAATACAAAAATTAGTTGAGCATGGTGGCTCACAGCTGTAGTCCCAGCTACTACAGAGACTGAGGTAGGAGGATCACTCGAGCCTACAAGGTCGAAGCTGCATCATGCCACTGCACTCCAGCCCAGGCAACAGAGCAAGACCCTGTCTCAAAAAAGGAAAAAAAGAAAAATAGAAGGAAAAGAAAAGAAAAGAAAGAAAATAATAAACAATATCTTTATGATCTTGTGTAGAGAAGATATTTTTTTAACAAGCAGGAAAAAGACACTAATCTAAAGGATGAGGAATAACAACTCCATTAAATCAAGAATCTGTCTTCATTAAAGTCAGCATAAAGAGTGAAAATACAGAATAAGAGAAGATATTTACAACTTAACTATCTGATAAAGGAATAGTATCCAGGATACATAAAGAACTTGTTTAGGCCAGATGCAGTGGCTCACACCTGTAATCCCAGCACTTTGGGAGGCCAAGGCAGGCAGATCACTTGAGCCCAGGAGTTTGAAATCGGCCTGGTCAACATGGGTAAACCCCCATCTCTACAAAAAAAATGCAAAAGCTAGCCAGGTGTGGTGGCACATGCCTGTAGTCTCAGCTACTTGGGAGACTGAGGTGGGAGGATTACTTGAGCCCAAGAGGTTTAGGCTTCAGTGGGCCATGATTGTGCCACTGCACTACAGCCCAGGTGACAGAGTGAGACCCTGTCTAAAAACCAAAAAGCAAAAAATCCAAAAGAACTTGTTCAAATTAATTAGAAAAAAATTTTCAAAAGACTTAAACAGGTGCTTCATATTTATTGGCCAATGTTAATGGCCAATAAATAGATTATAAGCACTTAACCTCAGTAGTCATGAGGGAAATGCAAATTAAAACCACCACAAAATATATCCACATAGTTACCAGATTAACAAATATTTTATTTTATTTATTTTATTTTTGAGACACTCTGGCCCTGTTGCCTAGGCTGAAGTGCAATAGTGTGATCTGGGCTCACTGCATCCTCTGCCTCCCGGGTTCAACATATTCTCCTGCCTCAGCCTCCTGAGTAGCTAGGATCAGATTAACAAATATTTAAAAGATTAACTCCTAATCTTAAATGCTGGCCAAAATGCTGGGCAACAGAAACTCTCATATACTGCTGGGTGGCAGTATAAGAGAATCAACTTATTGAACTGTTTGGCAATATCTTCCAAAGGTGAACATAGGCAGACCCTATGAACAAGCAATTGCACTTCTAGATGTATACCCAACAGAAATGGTTAGGCTTTGTGCCCCCACCCAAATCTCATCTTTAATTATAATCCCAAGGTGTTGAGGCAAAGACCCGGTGGGAGGTAATTGGATCATGGGGATAGGTCCCCCCCCCCACCCCCCGCCTTTCTCCTGATAGGGAGTGAGTTCTCACAAGAGCTGATGGTTTTATAAAGGGCTATTCTGCCCTCCCTGTCTGACTTACTCTCTTTCCTGCTGCCTCGTGAAGGTGCCTGTTTTCCCTTCCGCCATGATTGCGAGTTTTTTGAGGCCTCCCCAGCCATGTGAAACTGTGAGTCCAATGAAACCTCCTTTGTTTATAAATTACCCAGTCTTATGTAGTATCTTTATAGCAGTGTGAGAACTGACTAATACAGTCTCATAAACATATATAGTTGTCATAGGGTTTGTCAAAGTTTCCCCCAGAAGCGATCATTTCAGTGGCCAGACTGTTCTCTAAATTCAAATTGGACCTAGTATATGATTATTTAATTCTATAGACTCAGTACCAGCTTGGAATGAAAGCCTCATGAGAAAGGAGATAATTCTATAGAGTCAGTACCAGCTTGGGATGAAAGCCTCATGATAAAGTAGATGGAGAAGCCACTGCAGGGGTCTAGGTGTGAGGGGTGCTCAGTGGGGCCATGGAAAATTTTAGACCCTGACATAAATTTCATGGCATGGAGGTTGTGCACTGTTGGAGGCAGTTAAGTTCTGCTGCTGTGGAAATTTACCAAGGATTGGATGGAAAAACTACTCAGAAACCAAAGACCGACCCCCGCCCCACCTTGGGATGTGACTGGCAAAGACTCAGTGATATTCCTGGCTCACTCCTGGCTGTGCACGTCTCTGCTCTGGTTCCTCAGTGGTTGCTATTGGGGCTGCCATGGCTGCTGTTGACAGTATTTGGCTCAGCAGTTCTTGAACCACACCTATACTTTGTGCTTCCTCAAGTTGAGCTTTTTAGCCAGTTTTTCTCTGTCTTTGGAACTTCAAGTACAGGTTATCCTCAAAGTGTTTCCCCAACTCTTTCAGATGTTCCCACTATAGATGGTGCATTCCTGATGCTGCCTCTGATAAGTGGGGGCATAAGCCCAGGCTGCTTCTTGCATCCTTTACTCTTGCACAGCTCCCTCTTGGGTGCCAGTTGTCTGGCTCCTTTGCTCTGGTCAGCACAGCATGAAGCCAGCTTTGGTCTTCTATATGTCTGCTTGGGTAATTATGCTCTGCAGAAATAATGCTCCCCATGTGCACGTTCAAAGCCTAGTCTTCGGGGGTGATCCAACTCATGTTCTCTAATTTGATATCCCATAAATAGATACTGTTTTAACTCCTCTCTGACTTCTATGTCCATTTCCAAATTATTTCAGCATTTAAAAGAAAAGAGCAAAAGAAGATGGGACACCAATCAAATCTCAACATTTTTTAAAGGCCGATCTTGAACCTCATTCTCTTGACTCAAAGGCCAGTGTATGTTCTACTGCACATACAGAGCCCATTTGTTTCTTCCAATACTACAAACCATTTACAGAGTGCTTTCTATTTATTGCCAGTAATGGTGCTAATTGCTTTATATACATTATCTCATTTAGCTCTCACAACTCTATAAGATCCTAATTATTACCCATATTTTATATACAAAGCTTAGATAAGGGACTTGCTCAATTTCATAGAGCTGATAAGTGGAGGAGTTGGAATTTAAACTCGGATTGCTCTAATTACAAAGGTCCTGCTGCTAATTAAGTTATAATGTAATAATGCTTTAACAGTAGTGAAGTAATGTTATAATCGAATAATAAAGTAACACTGTGGATGCCCAACATAACATTGCTGTATTGGCCTGAGATGCTCTATGATAGCCTTAGCTTTGAACAGCCCTCTCTTGGTATATGCAGAGGATTTTTAAGTATACAATATAGTATTGTTATCTGTAGGCACAATAGCAGTGCTTTTACCATACCTCAAGAGCATATTGTTCTCTTCAGTGAGCAAATTATATACTCCCACCTGACTCAGAGATGCTAAATTGCTAATAACCTCCCTAAGGTTTTATCCTCTTCCCTTTTCTTAAGAAACTTCTCTCTGAGCTACTAAGAGATAGATTGAAATACAGGCTTTTAGCCAAGTGTGGTGGCTCACACCTGTAATGCCAGCACTTTGGGAGGCTGAGGTGGGCAGATTGCTTGAGCCCGGGACTTCAACGCCAACCTGGGTAACATGGTGAAACCCCTCTCTACTAAAAATACAAAAATTAGCTGGGCATAGTGGTGTGCATTTGTAGTCCCAGCTACTTGAGGGGCTGAGGTGGGAAGATCGCTTGAGTTGAGTCTGGGAGGCAGAGGTTGTAGTGAGCCAAGATTGTGCCACCGCACTCTAGCCTGGGTGACATAGCAAGACTCTGTTCTGCCCCCTACCCCACCAAAAAAGAGAGAAGAATAAAAAATAGAGGCTTTTCTCCACTGCCCTGACAAAAAAACAAAATATACAGGTCATTATAATCAGTCAATACAAAAGTACTTATTAAGCACTTTCTGGTGTCTCCTGTACTAGACACAAAAATAACCATAATAGGCGGTCAGTGTGAATTATCACAGAGAAAGCAGCCTTCTATGCAACTGAAGACTAGTCAAGCCCCAGACATTTGTTGTGCTATCTTCAAGGCCTTATGAGAGCTCCTACCAGTGTATGGACTTTCAAGAGTTGACTGTGATAAGGAGGAAAACACTGAAGGAAATGATTTTATGGTTACAAAATTTGGCAAGGTGGGTTTTGTAAGTAGACTGTAGAGAGCTTAGGATACCTATGAATCTCAGTGTTTCTCTTTCCAGCCCCCTGGAGACGAATACCCTACTTTGAGAAAACAGTAGTTGGATTCAGTTAAATAAAAACACTTTTGGTAATCAAAATAGCATGGAGAGATAGAGAAAGAAGCCCTCCTGAAACTGCACAAAGCTGTTAAGAGTTAACTACACTGAGTAATCTCAGAGTCTAAGGCTATGGTGGTTCTCACACCAGCAATGTTTGTAAAAGTTAAATAATGTTTTCTAAATACATCTCTCTCCCACCCTATCCCATCCTGAGGTACGGCAATGAGCAAGGGAAGGGAGGGAACAGGCCTGTGTGTTTTGATAAAAAGTAACACTTCTACAACTTTAAGGCCCACTGGCTTCAGATAATGAATATTGAGTACCCAATCTTTTCATGCATTGTTTTCTCCCACTGTACCAGAGAAGTTCAAGGAATAAGTCACTTTTTTGTCTACAAACTTAGAGCAAGTATAGAAGCTTGGACCCTGTGATTCTAAATCCAGTTTTTTCCCCCTAACTGTTCCATAACTGCTTTATGGAACATTGTCCCACTGGCCCCAAAAAGGGAGTAGCTGGGAAACATGCATTTCTTTCTATTCTGAAATTCTGAATACTACTGAATTCTATTACGTGTAAGGCCCTATAATAGAACTGCAAGATAAATTAAAAACATGTGCATATGTTTACACGTGCATATATATTAAGGTCCTTGGTTTTATTAGTAGTTTTAAACTACTTAGGAAGATAGGACATATTCATATAAGAATTTAAAAAATAACATTCTTTGTGCTTAGCCCCAAATAAGTGATTTAGACCAGAGAAACATGGCAAGTAATGTGTTGCTAATATTAAAGATTTAAATTTTGCAAATGCTTTCCCTTTAGAACAGATGATAAGAATAATAAAGACATTTTCATTCACTTGCACATCAGTGTGCATTCTTAAGTTGGGGATAAAGAGGTAGAATTACCAACTAGCCAGAAATTACAAATTGGGCATAACAATAGATAATTTCACATGTAAACCTAATCTATTAGATTTTTTTTTCCCTGTGGGGATGAGGAAAAGCCTGAGAACAGTTAATTTGTATGTAGAACTTTGGAATTTCCTAAGACAGACAATTATTGCAAGCTAATAATTTTGAAAAAGTTTATGACATGACAGTAAGCTGCATCTTGATTGGAGTGAGGGATTTATGTGGACTGTAGAGAGATTATGGGGAGTAGGAGGAAGGGTTTACTCCAGGCCCAAGAAATGCAAGGGAAACTAACATTGGAAAAATGGTTGTTGTATGGCAGGAAGCTTTTATATTATCTCATTTAATACTTAACATACATTATCTCATTTAATACTTACAGGAATCTGGGACAATTGGGATTGCTCTCCCAATTGTAAAGATAAGAAAACTGATCTCAGGAGAGAAAAAGTAAATTACCCAAGGTAAACCAGCTAGGAAGTAAGATTAAATAAAGCCACAAAGTCTTTTCAGCTCCTCTCATCAAGACCAATATTTTATATATCCCAGCCTTTGGGAGGATGACAGTCCACATAGAAGTCACCCCAGTCAAGCAAGACATGTGAGGTAATGGCCAACCTTCCAGCCCAGCTAGTTCTCCTGCTGAATGCAGCAGTGTGAGCAAACTCAGGTGAAATCAACAGAGAAACTGCCAGCCAATCTACGTAATCATGAGAAAAAAGAAATTGCTGTTGTTCTAAGTGGTTGTGTTTTAGAGTGGTTTGTTACATAGCAATCCATAACTGAAACAGCCAGACTTTGACTTTAGGGCTTCCTTGTTCCAAAGCTGATATTCTTTCCATAACACATACCACCATTTTGTCGTTATAATATAGAAGTCTTTGATAAAATAATCTATAAGGCTCCTCTGAATTCTTCATAAAAAATCATTTTCCAGATACACAGAATTGGAAAAGCCCAAGATCTGTTGGGACAACAGGAAGAAGGCAGTCTAAACAAGATAAAGGTTGCTGTAGAAGAAGTAATAGAAGAGTCTTTGTTTTTCTTTTTTTGAGACAAGGTCTTGGTCTATTGCCCAGGCTGGAGTACAGTGGCATGATCATGGCTCTCTGCAACCTCTGTCTCCTGGATTCAAGCAATCCTCCCTGAGTAGCTGGGACTACAGACACACACCACGAAGGCTGGCTAATTTTTGTATTTTTTAATAGAGATGGGGTTTCACCATGTTGCCTAGGCTGGTCTTGAACTCCTGAGTTCAAGCAATCTACCTGCCTCAGCCTTTCAAAGTGCTGGGAATGCAAGTGTGAGCCACTGCGCCCGGCCATAAGAAGAGTCTTATATAGCATAGTGATTCAGAGAAAGAGGTGGGTTTCAATCCTGACTCCACCACTCAGTTGCTTTGGGACTTTGAGCAAATTATATAACCTCCCTGTGCCTTGATATTCTCATCTGTTAAAGGGTAATAAAAATAAAACCTTTCTCACAGGCTTGTTGTAATTGAGGTAAACATGGAAAAACTAAGGACAGGGACTGACTTATAGTGAGTACTCAGTATATGGACACCAAGTGGACTGAGATCAGAAGCAGAGTCTAACCTCCATTGAGGTGAGGGCAATGTCACAAAGGCAGTGTTTGATGCTGGTGATGAAGTTTTCCTATAGCAGTCGCACAGCCCTTCCAATCATGTTAGAGTCTAGGAAACTTTGGCTGATGGACTACTGAATTTTTTTGGCATCTCCAAGCAGAGAAGGCTTATATTATAGTGATAGATAGTATAATGAGTCACTTTATGATAGTAAATCCTCAACAGCTACATAATGTGTTCACCTATAAAGTATTTCACATCCTTTTGTCATTTGATGGCTACTGTGTAAATAATTAGGAACCACGAAGTCAGTGTTCTAATTATTCATTCAACAAATGTTTATGCAACATTTCCTGGAGGAAATAACAGCAAAGGAAATAAGAATGATCTGTATTCTTATAGAAATTATAGTAGAATGAAGAAAAGAGAAACCGCAGGAAATGACTGTCCAGAGTGATAAATGTTTTGCTGGGGGAGGTACGGAGGACTATGAGTTGCTTATAGAAAGTATTCCTGATACATGTTTTATATTTTACCTTCTGAAATGCTATGGTTTGGCTCTGTGTCCTACCCCTATCTCATGTCAAATTGTAATTCCCAGTGTTGGAGGTGGAGCCTTGTAGGAGGTTACTGGATCATAGGGGTGGTTTCTAATGGTTTAGCACCATCCCTCTAGTGCTGTCTCATAACAGAGTTCTCACAAGATCTGGTTGATTAAAAGTCCGTAGCACCTCCCTACCACCTTTCCTGCTGGCCATGTGAAGATGTGCTTGCTTCCCTTTTGCCCTCTGCCATCATTGTATGTTTCCTGAGGCCTCCCCAGAAGCAGAAGCCCATACAGCCTACAGAACCATGAGCAGATTAAACCTCTTTTCTTTATAAATTACCCAGTCTCAGGTAGTTACTTTTAGCAGTATGAGAATGAACTAGTACATATGGGGTACTATGAGTTGCTTATAGAAAGTATCCCTGGTATACATTTTATATTTTGCCTTCTGAAATAAAGTGGTCTAAATGAAATAGGAGTTAGCCAGGATGCTGCCTTCATTTTTTTTTTGAGACAGAATTTCACTATCGCTGCCCAGGCTGGAGTGCAATGGCATGAACCTGGCTCACCACAACATTCGCACCCCAGGTTCCAGCTATTCTCTTCCCTCAGCCTCCCAAGTAGCTGGGATTATGGGTATGTGCCACCATATCTGGCTAATTTTGTATTTTTAGTAGAAATGAGGTTTCTCCATGTTGATCAGGCTGGTCTCAAACTCCTGACCATAGGTGATTCGCCTGCCTTGGCTTCCCAAAGTGCTGAGATTACAGATATGAGCCACCGTGCCTGCCCCAATGCCTGCAATTTTGTTACACGTTAAGACTAGCTTAAACAGTGAGCTCCTGCTAAAGAGCAGTGAAGAGAATATTGCATCAGTAGGATGGGGTCTCTGGTATTGGAATTTCATTCCTGATAGTGGAGGATAACACAACAGCTAGCTGACTATGATCTAGAAGTGACTAAATAGTGAAGCTGACCTGGAGAAGTCATCTCTAAAGCTGACCCAGAGAGACAAAAGAACCAGAAGAAGATGAGATTAAGAGGTGAAATACATCTCTCAAGTTATACACATGCAGAAAAACAAAGGATGGCATAATGGAAAAAACAAGTGTCAGATCACTTAGAATCTGATCTTGGCTTGACCATGAACTCCCTTTTAGTGTATGGTGTTGAATAAGAAATTTCCCTCTCTGAGGTTCTGGCTTCTCCATTTATAAGACACATGAGTTGGACTGCTTAAAAGGAGACAAGAAGGGAATGCTACAGTATAAAAAGTGAGAGTGGTCAGACACGCAGTTCAGCAACATTGCTCTCAAGCCACAACGTGGCCAAAGCACAGAGGAATTTAGGACCTGAGGTTGAGCAGGTGAATTCACTCACTATCAATCCTAGGAAGGGAATGAATCTTTCTAGACACATGGCTCACTTTTCTGGTTATTTATTGCAGGTGTGGAGAGGAAAGCAGACTGTGAGTTTACTTAGTTGCTTGTCCCTCTCCTACACCTGGCACCCTTCTGTTCCCTTCCTTCTGCTATAGGGAACTCAGAGAGGGTATATGAAAGAATGGTCCTAGAGGAGCAGAGCCCAAATCAAAAATAATTGATTGCTAATAACAGGTCTCAGTGGGGAATAATCTTTAGAAACTTGTAATGGACATCCCAGTACCCAGCCTTTCTTAGAATAGTACCTCCCTTCTTTTTGAACACTGATCCCCCACTTCAACTATGCAGTTCCAGTAGGACCTGGAAATCATAGAATCCCTCACCCTTGGCACAGGGATGAATATGTCTCTTCAAGCCAGGTCAAAGAGAAACTTTGCAAATTGGAGGTAAGGGGAGGGGCTCAGTCCCTCTCAGATGGCAAAAGTGTGAGAGGGAGTCAGGAGGTATCAGTAGCCACTTTCCTTGCTGCATGAAGGAAGCCAGTCTGTAGTTGGGGGGCTGACTTCCAGAAAGAGGAGGCAGACGGGATGTGGTGGGGTGGGGACAGGGGGAGGGGACAAGAATGCAATCTACCTTGTGGTATTATTGTGCTTATTTCCAGTTGTCCTGGAAGTCCAGCTATAACTTTGCCCTTATTTATCTGAAACAATAAATATGTCTTTTGACATTTTGAGGTTTCTATACTTAGCAACCAAAAAAGTATTGCCTCACCCAGAAATCTTTAGCTTTCTGCCGGAGGTGACTACTTAACAGTGTTCAGATGTAAGGTCACTCCTGGTCCTGGACCCCTTGTAGTCCAGGTTTCCTGGAATGGCCTATACTTCACGTGTCTAGTATTTTCATAAGTTTACCAAGTAATACTTCTAAACTGCTCTTCACAATGACCCTCTGAGGTGGGCAGGGCAGGGTTATCCCTGTTTTACATCAAGAATACTGGGGTATTCCGATTTCTCCACATACTCTCCAGCATCTGTTGTCTCCAGATTTTTTAATGATCGCCATTCTAACTGGTATGAGATGGTGGGAGTATAAATTAGTTCAACCATTGTGGAAGACAGTGTGACAATTCCTCAAGGACCTAGAAATAGAAATTCCATTTGACCCAGCAATCCCATTACTAGTTATATATCCAAAGGATTATAAATCATTCTATTATAAAGACACATGCACACATATGTTCATTGTGGCACTGTTTACAATAGCAAAGACCTGGAACCAATCCAAATGCCCACCGATAATAGACTGGACAAGGAAAATGTGGCACATATACACCATTGGAAACTATGCAGCCATAAAAAAATTGAGTTCCTGTCCTTTGTAGGGACATGGATGAATCTGGAAACCATCATTCTCAGCAAACTGACACAAGAACAGAAAATCAAACACCACATGTTCTCACTCATAGGAGGGTGTTGAACAATGAGAACACACAGGGAGGGGAGCGTCACATGCTGGGGTCTGTTGGGGGGAGCTAGGGGAGGGACAGTGTGGGGTGAGGAGGCTGGGGAGGGATATATGGGGAGAAATGTGAGATACAGGTAATGGGTGATGGAGGCAGCAAACCACATTGCCATGTTTGCACCTATCCAACAATCCTGCATGATCTGCACATGTACCCCAGAACCTAAAGTACAGTAAAAAATAAATTAAAAAAAAAAATACTGGGGCGAAGTGATTTGCCAATGTCACGTAGTAAGTTAGAGGTAGAACAAGAACTCAACCCCTGGACATGGCTAGTATTCTATTATGCCAAGCCCTCTTTCCACTTGGGCAAGAGCATTGGAATGGCTCAGAATATGTTGCTTATTCATTCAACAAGTACCATTGAGCCTGTGCTAGGGCCAAACACCTTTCTCAGGCCCAGAGTACAGTGTCAAACGAGACACAGTCTAAAAATAAAAATTATAAAGCTGATAATCTAGACTGTGTATGGAATAGTAAAAAGGCAATTAGAATAAAGTGTGGTAAATACCATGGTAGATGGAGTCCTTCTGGAACAGATAGGAGGGGCACTAAACCTGTTCTGGTAAGAATTAGGAAAGGATTCTCAGCAAGGTCACTGCCAGTCCAGCACCTTTTGGTGAATCAGAAAAAAGAGTGCTCTTTCCTTAAAACACCAACTGCTGGGACATTTTTATAAAACTGTATAAATCTGTAATATATGTTCTGTGATCAGCACACTCTTGGTGTGCAGCAGGAAACCAGTACAAATGTGTGTGGTACCCTCCTTCCCAGAGGAAATAACACTGAAGCTGAGATCCAAAGGGTGAATGTGTGTTAGCAGGCAGCCTGCCTGTCGGCCCCAGGCCTGTCTGAGAATTGAGTCTGCTGCCAAACATGCCATTATTTATTTAGGCAGTACAGCCCTCCTGTGGCTACTCCTGTGTCCTCACTGCCACCACAATCCCTTTTTTCTTTGCTTCATTTTGGTCTCCCATGGATCCCAGAGGACTCTCTCCCTGCAGGTTATTCGATCTTCCTAGACCTGTTTGTCTACCAGGGACTAGGTTAAGAGTTTGTGTTTCTGGACCATAGCCCTCAGTGGTGCTTAATTCAAAAAGAAAGAAACCCCAAAAGAAAACCTGATCCTCTCTGGGAGGGCCCAGCCTAGAGGATAAAGTATCTAAAGGCCTGGGCATTGTACAGCCTTTTCCTGATTGGCTGCTAATTATGTTCTCTTGACTGCAGTTTTTCATTTCGTTTTGGTGTTTTATCTGTGGCATTTTCTTAGCTCAACGAGAGAAATAAGGGAGCATGCAACACTGTTGTTGTTAGAATCCTAAAATAGTAGGACTGGGGGAAAAAACACAGTATGCTTTCCCCTCCCTGCATTCTTACCTAGGTGAAAGCAAACTGCGATTGCAGATTTAAAGGAGAGTACAAATGACTTTTCTAAGAGAAAACTGGAGGAGCATTCAGGAAAGGTCAGGGACAGTTCCATCTCTTTGCTTTAGTGACATTAGGGGTTCATGTGTTGAAGGAATGTATATGAAGCTCAGATATTTTAGAATCAGCTGACAGGTGGAGCTACTTTCCTTCCCCAACCATCTGCGCACTTTATAAAGATAGAACAGCGTCACGTTTCAATGCACTGATGTCTTGATCTTGAAATTACCTCCACCCTAGAGATGTTACTGGCTCCCATTCCCAGATTCTACTGCCTATTGTAATGCTTGCTATGATTAGGTTAGGGTAGGTTATTAGGTTATGATATATTTATTATATTATTATTCCTGGGTTCACAGGAAATTCTTTTTATCCTTTCCCCTGCTGTTTCATGCTAGGCTCTTCCATGATTATTTTAAGGAGATTGTTCGAATACTAGACTGTTCAAATGGAAGAATTTTAGGTGCTGCAGATTACAGCCAAGAAGCACAGGCCCAGAGGGGCATTGAGTGACACAGGTCAGCCAAAGAGTTAGCAGCAGAGCTTAGGTGTCATGTCCAGTGTTCTTTCTACCACGGACGCTATCTCTTTTTTGGCAGGTGATTAGAATGGGATGAATTCTGGCATGGTTCTGAAAAGCCTGTTGTCTCTTCTCTTCTAGTTACAAATTCCTCTTTTCCAGTTCCTTCCTCTTCTGTCCTTTTTCCTTAAATTTTGAATCTCATCCAGCTCCACAACAGGTGTTGGGCCTGTCTCTCAAGAAATCCTACAGCTTGGCTGGCAGGGTCCAAGCTGCCAGCTGGAGCGTGTCCTTGCACCACCCATTTGGCTGCCAGATCAGTTTCAAGGTCTCTCTGGTAGCCTCCAGGGCCAGTTCTAAGAGGTTCCTCCCTCCTTGCAGCATCCAGCGATTGGCATGTAAAGTCTTCAGAAGTCTGCTCTGAGCACTTTGTGTGAGGAATATTTTATTGTAAACTTAAGCTCCCTGAAAATTGTTCTCTTTTGTACTAAGCTTGACGCAGAGTTAATCTACAATGGAGGCTGTTGTTGACAATCGTAGTAAGAAAAACTCACCTGTTTACCCGAAACCTTCCCAGACTAGCCCTTTTTAGCTTCAGTTCCACTGGAGAGGGTGGGGCTGCTGCTGTGCCAAGCACAACACTTTTTGTACACTCAATAAACAATTGCAATAAATGTACATATAGCACTGTGTTTGAGCTTAAATTATGTCCATTTTTGGAATTCACACAGGTGCTCTGCAGATGTATGAAAGCCAGGCCATTCCTGCCCAACACAGGGCTCCTCCAATGGAGAGTCTCTGCTCTAGGGCTCCTTATCAGCCTGGCTGAGACTTTCTCAGAGCTGCATTGAAACCCGAGGCTCCTCCTGCCTGGCCCTTCTTCCTTCCCTCTTTTTTTCACTGGTGTCAGACCTGCATCTTAGGCTCTCCCATCTGCTCCTACTCCTCACAGGCATTCCCCTGCAGTACATTTCTGGCACTTCTCACTCCATTTTGGCATCTGCTTCCTGGATGACCCAACTGAGCATGTTCCAACTAGTAGGACCAACTCACCAAAAATCCATTTTTCATGAGGGCTTTGGGTCTCTCCTGGGAGAGAACTCATCTTAAGGAAAGTGAGGAGATAGGCAACGTGAGTCCAGTAATAGACTCTTCAAAATTAAGGAGGAATGAGCCAACATTTAACATTAGGTTTGTTGTGCAGATTTGTTTCTTGGCCTTGCTGCAGATCATGCTTAGGAATTTGTAGAGGGAAAATGGGATTAGGAAGGAATCAGCAAAATATAGAAGAGTGCTTTACTGAAAACTGAGTCAAAGGACATAAATAATATCCATTAGAAACCCATGTGACAAAGCATAGCGTGATGGGGAGAGTGATAGTTTCCTCCCCTCCATGAATTCCACATAATAGATGCTGTGTACTGGGCACACCAGAAGGGTCCAAGTCACCTCGCATCTCATCAATTCAGCATGTGAGAATCACTCTCTGGGCCTCTCAGAACTTAAGAGGTGCATTTTTCAGGGAACTAGGGTTCTTGGTTAATAGGCAGAGGCAACAGGTTGCAAAACTGTATATAAATTTTAATCATAGACTGTTAAAGCTGAAAGGAGCTATAGTTCCTTTCCATATAGATTCTGTATAGATTTCATCCATCCATATAGACTGGATGATCTACAGTAATCATCTAATCTGCTGATTTTCAAACTGCATTCCATAGAGATTCTCAAAGTCCTGGAGGAAGGAGTGTTACAGATGAAATAATAATGGTAGTTCAACAAAGGAAGAGATTAATTTAATTTGATGCAAGAAGATATTTGATAAAAATAAGGTGATAAAAATAAGGTGATGAGCAGATGAATTAATCAATTTAGGTCAAATGGCTAATAAATGAAGGCGCTAAGATGAGAATCCTGATTTCCCAGCTTCTTATGTGACTTTATGGGAGACTTTAGCTATTACTTTTGCAATGTGGTGACTGTGAGCAAATTACCCAGAATGGAAAGAATTTTGGGATTCTGGCGTATGTTTTATCTCTGTATTCCTACTCTTGGGAGAAAGGCATATTGCATCTGCTTTATGGATGCAGCTGGGTGACTCTAAACAAGTGTGCTTTTCCTGGAGTCTGGTTTTCATTATCTTTATATCCTCAGGCTCACAAGTCAGCTGGGACAGGGATGCTGACAGAAAGACCTAATGGAAAGAATATATTGGCTTCTAATTTAGAATTAAAACTACCACACCCCACAGATCAAAACTCATGGAAACTTCCATCATCCTGGGGCAGTATTTAGAGTGGCATTTCTGAAGGAGTTCTAAGAGATGCTTAATATGCTCCTGAATAAGGGTTTCACATAAAATACTTTTGTGCAATGTTTCATATTATATCCCTGTCTTGGAGATTCCTGTTGCACATAGAAGTCTCTGAAGAGCTCTGCAAAAGATTTTTGTTTAACTTTAATCGAATATTTTATAATAAACTTGCTTGTTGATGGAAACTTTTATAAATGAAATATCTATTTTCATCATATAGAACACATGTTGGAAATGCTGGGTAAAGACCACTGGCTAAGAACAAAGGAGGCCTAGTTGTGGTCTTGGCTCTGCTACTAAGTTGTGTTTTTTTTCCCCCGGAGACAGAGTCTTGCTCTGTCACCCAGGCTGGAGTGCTATGGTGCAATCTTGGCTCACTGCAACCTCTGCCTCCTGGGTTCAAGTGATTCTCCTGTCTCAGCCTCCCGAATAGCTGGGATTACAGGTGTGCGCCACCTTGCCCGGCTAATTTTTGTATTTTTAGTAGAGATGAGGTTTTACCATGTTGACCAGGCTGGTCTCGAACTCCTGACCTCGTGATCCACCTGCCTTGGCCTCCCAAAGTGCTGGGATTACAGGCGTGAGCCACTGCACCTGGCTCTAATTTGCATTTTTAAACTCTTCTGTGAACTTTAGTTTCCTCACCTGCAAAAGGAGAGGGTTATAATCAGTGATCTAGAGAGAAAAGGGACTACAATTTATTGCAGACTCACTCTGTGCTGGGCTGTGGATGAACCATCAGGGCCTCTGCTTAGAAGGGCCCCTACACTTGGTTTAATACTCTGCTGTCACCATCTTTAAATTCATGGTAATTTTTGAACGAGGTGCCAGGTTTTTCATTTCGTACTTGGACTTGCATTTTTGTATTGGTTCCATGTGACATTATCTCTACTATTCATATTAGTCTAGTGAGAATGTACATATATTATTATTTGTGATATACAGATATGAAAACTGAGAATCAGAGAGGTTAAATAAATTGCTCAAGGTCACATAGAGAATGAATAGCAGAGCCAAGAATCCAGTCAAGTTCATTTGGTTCTAAAGCTTTTGCTCTTCCTACTAGACCAGCTACCAGTGCAAATAGTCTATGATTCTAAAATTCTTTTGTTCTTTAAACTACAACTAGATCTGTCTCACTGTTTAAGAAACAGACTGACTATTAATCCTATTCACCGACTGAGTGCATATCTGGCCAAACGGATTAGTGAATGATAAATTAGATGTCAGTAAATGAATGGCTAGACGACAGGGACTGAATGGCCATAGAAGTTAGACATGGAGTCCAACAAACTTAATCTGCCATTTACTAACCATGTGACCTTGGGCAAGCCACTTCTCTGTCTTAGTCTACCTCATAGGTATATTGTGGAGATTAAATGAAAGAATGTACTGCCTAACACATGGCAACCCCTCGGTAGTGTATTACTATTCTTCTATCAACCGGGCCAGGCTAGGTTTGCTATTGTGATATCAGAGCTCTCAGTATTCTAGCCCATTTGATTTGCTTAATAGCAAGTATGAAAACATTGTATTTCATTTTTCTGAATCAAATCAAATTTTTATCTGTCTAATTCAAATCCAATTAAATGTAGCTTCACCTCCACCTGCCAGGTTTGTGGAACATCTAATTTCAGAGACTTTGTGGGGATGCAAAACCCCCAGGGCTTCCCCAATCTAGAAAACCTGGGAGACCATCTCAGTCCATTGCAGTTGTTGTGAAGATGCTCGTTGTCCAAGCAGATGTGGAGCATCTAGATGTATCTGGCCCACTTGCGCAAGATATTTACTCCTTCCATTGTAAACCTGGCCACCAAGAACTCATGTATGGTCCCAAAGCTATGGTTTGGTAATTATCCCCCAGATATCTTTGTAGCCATCACTACTAGAGTTACTAGGAGGGCAATGGAAGAGAGTTCACGGGCTGGCCTGCACCAACCCTCCATCCTCCTGGTCTTGTAGAATTCAGCTCTTGTCCCTTAAATCCTCAGAGCTTTCCCTCTCCCAGACAATCTAACTCTGACCCTTGAGGAATTTATACTTTGGAAACAGAGGCCTCCCAATATTTTCCTCCTGAGGTAATGGAAGTCCCCAACATACAAAGGACTGTCCTTCCAAATAGAGTGCAAAAGAAAATTTCCTTTAAGTCTTTAAATAAATCCACAATAGAAATAATTCACTCAATTACACAATGTTCTCAAACTTTTTCATCTTCTGTGAAGGCTCTCATGTCCCCTTTCTCCCTTGGCTACATATTTTGTGTCTAAGTCTATGTGTCTTTATTACAAATTTGGTAGGTGAGGGGATGGAGGTGTGGAGAAAGTGGCAGTTCTAGACAATATGTTGCTGATTCTCTCCATTCCTAGGTGATGATGGTCATGACCAATTATTTGGAATTTCACATTTCACATCTTCAGACTCCCTTGGAACAATGAGAACAGTGGGTGGAAAAAAACAGGCTTTGGAAGCCTTGATTTATGGGAATAAGCTCATATGTCATGGCATGGGGGCTTGATGCTAGGGTATCAGAACAGGCTAGGACACTGGTGACTCCGCAATAGGTAAAAGAGAAGGAAGCAATGGCCAACACTGCTCCCTCTGGTGTAGACAATTATGCTGGATGTCTGCCAGATCAAGGGCAAAATTCTGTGCTCTCAAGTAGCAGCAGAGCGGTAGACCTGTAGTGCTGGGCCCTCTAGTGGCTAGTTCTTCTTATTCAATGAATACAGCTGGCTGTTTTCTGCATAGCTGGTCTCTCACTGCCTTGCTTTCTTTTTGGTTTGCTAGAACCACTAACTGCCTTCATTTACATTCTATCATCCATTGCTGTATCATTACTGGCACTGAGTTTGGAATAGACTCCATGTTAAGGCACAGTTCTTGAGGAAGGGATTGCTTCTCTTGGAAACAGACTGAGATGGAGAATTGCATGCAGAAGGTTTTTGGGGGAAGTACTCTTGGGAAATAGGAAGTGAGAAAGCAGGGGTTGGCAGGGGAAGAAGCTAACTCACAATGTGGTTGCCACTGAAGTCTCAGCTGATCCTTTGGGGAATTCTGGAGCCCCTCAGAGTTGCTGCAAATTGGTGATGAAATCAGTCCTTTGGATCCCTGCATCAGTCCTTTAATGGTTGTGAGCTGCCCCCAGGAGGGGCTATAACCTTGGTGAGACAGTTCCCTGTGGCCCAGGGCAACGTGCAGTGAGGAATTCAGTTGTTCATCAAATATTAGTTTTTCTTCCCTTTTTCTTTCCTGCTCATGAATTTCTGACTTTCTTGTTCCCAGGAGCTTATTCTCCATCACAGTTCAACCACTGCCACAGATGGTTCTCTAATTTCATCCAGGGAAATCATGTTCTTGGTTTCTTAGCAGCACCTAAAAGATTCTTTTTCTGTATAAGTTTGGCTGAAAGCCTTGCTTTGTCTGTTTCCTCTATGCCTAAACCGATATCTTGGATATAACTCCAATGAGAAGAATCTTTTTCTATACATGGTTGGCTGAAAGCCGTACTTTGTCTATTACTCCTATGCCTAAACCGCTTATCTTGGATGATATTATTCCAATGAGAGGAGAGACCAGACTCACCTGTGCCAGAAAAAAAAAACGGGCAAAACTCACACTCCTAGGATAGGCTAAGTTAAACTCAAAAGGCTCCTGTCTTCACCCTTTCTCTCCAAAACATGATCTAATCAAAGTAACGGCACTTCTTCCTTCCCAGCAGGGTTATAAATGTTTTTATCTTGACTAATCCTGTGGCGCAGACTGAGGAGGGTGGGGTGAAGATATCTGCGGCTGTCCACCAGAAATCATTCGCTTCTTACTCCATAGTGATAGATATTCGTCTGGGACATGACCACCCAGATAGGTACCTCCTTTGCCAGCTCCCCTTGCAGCCAATTTGTGGCTATGTTGTTTAAACCCTCATCAATGGAGCTGAGAAGAAGAGATATACACAGCTTTTGCCTTGCTTTCTTTTCTCTTTTCTTTTCTTTTTTTTTTTTTTTTTTTTTTGAGATGGAGTTTCACTCTTGTTGCCCAGGCTGGAGTGCAATGGTGCGATTTCAGCTCACTGCAACCTCTGCCTCCCAGGTTCAAGTGATTCTCCTAACTCAGCCTCCCCAGTAGCTGGAATTACAGGCATGCACCACCATGCCCAGCTAATGTTTTTTTTTTTTTTTTTTTTATTTTTTTTAGAGACGGGGGGTCACTATGTTGGCCAGGCTAGTCTCAAACTCCTGACCTCAGGTGATCCACCCACCTCAGCCTCCCAAAGTGCTGGGATTACAGGCATGAGCCACCACACCCAGCCTGCCTTGCTTTCTTAAGAGTAAGTCCTTGGCCTGGAGTTCTATTCTTTCTCTTTCCTCACTAACCAGAAATGCTTTGACAACGAGTGACCTTGGAAGCTGCATGTTGAAGACAGCAGTTGCTTTTCTCAGTCTTTGAATGTTTGGGTAGAGCAGAGCCACCCACCTACTTGGAACACTGAGCTTGGACAATGCTATACTGGACGGTTTTTTTTTTGTTTGTTTGTTTGTTTGTTTTGAGAGAGAGCTGGAGTGCAGTGGTGTGATCACAGCTCACTGAAGTCCTGACTTCCCAGGATCAGGTTGATCTACCCACCTCAGCCTCCTGAGTAGTCACACACCACCATGTGGCTTTTTTTTTTTTTTTAAGGTTTTCATAGAGGTGGGGTTTCACCATATTGCCCATGCTGGTCTTAAATTCCTGGGCCCATGTTCTTCCTGCCTCGGCCTCCCAAAGTGCTGGTATTACAAGTGTGAGCCACCACACCCAGCCTACATTGGACTTTCTAACCAAATCCTACCAGTTCCTCATATCCTACCACAAATTCTGTTTCCTCCCAGAAACATGCATGAACTTACCTCTCTCTCTTTTTTTTTTTTCTCAGACAAAGTCTTTTTCTGTCACCCAGGCTGGAGTGCAGTGGCATGATCTTGGCTCACTGCAACCTCTGCCTTCTGGGTTAAAGTGATTCTCCTGCCTCAGCCTCCTGAGTTGCTGGGATTACAGGTGCATGCCACCATGCCTGGCTAATTTTTTTTTTTTTTTTAGTAGAGATGAGATTTCACCATGGCTGGTCTTGAACTCATGACCCCAAGTGCTCTACCTGTCTCAGCCTCCCAAAGTGCTGGGATTACAGGCATGAGCCACTGCGCCCGGTGTCCTCTCCTCTTTTTGACCATCACATTAGTATCAGTCCCCCACACTTTCTGATGCTTAATAATATTGTTTCCTACTTGGTTCTATTTGGTATTGTCTTGTTTTTGTTCATTATTTGGTGTGTGCTTCTTGTCTCTTAAACTAGAAGGAGCTCCCAAGATGTGACACTCTGCTTCTACTTTCGTTTCCCCAACAGCACAGCTATCATGAATGCTCATGGGGCCCTAGAGGGGCCTCCTTCACGAGGCTGCCATGTTGGATGCCATCAGACCAGAGCCGTCCCAATCCCCAGAGATTTGGCCTGAGTCAAATATGAACACACCTGGGAGCAACTAGCAGCCAATGACTGACTGATACAGGGTAGTAAAATAAGGTCACAAAAGGTGGGGCCAATTCTGTGATGAGGAAAGAGCTTTACAACCTTCCCAAGGAATGAGGCTATTGTTAATCTCCAACCAAAAGCCCTCCTGTGCTGACCTTTCTTCCACTGCTGTATTCTGCAGTAGCTTACAGCTGCTCCCTTCCCCACAGCTGATGGGAACCTCCTCAAAACCCTCATCTTGTCCCCCTTCCCTGCCAGGGTGGCCCACAACCAATGACTGACTGCTTTGGGGATACAAAAGGCCAGCTGCCTTGCCTCAAGGAAGTGTAATTCTGTTGTGGGACTTATGCCCCCATATATAACAGTTCCCTGTGGATCAGGCCAAGGCTAGATGTGACCGAGACACACTTTGTATGGTACTTTCCCTTTTCTGTCTACTCCACTCTCTCCCTTGCAGGTTTTTCCTGAAAAATGCTTCCCATGAATACATGTCTGCTGGATGGCCAGGTGTGGTGGCATACGTCTGTAATCTCAGCACTTTGGGAGACCGAGGCAGAAGGATCGCTTGAGCTCAGGAGTTTGAGACCAGCTTGGGCAACACAGCGAAACCTTATCTCTACTAAAATTCAAACAAATATTAGCTGGATGTGATGGAACAAGCCTGTAGTCCCAGCTACTTGGGCGGGGGACTGATGCGGGAGGATCGCTTGAACCTGGGAAATCGAGGCTGCAGTGAACCTGAATTAGGCCACTGCACTCCAGCCTGAGCAACAGAGTGAGACCGAATTCTGTCTCAAGGTCTGTTTTTAGGAAACTCAACTTCAGGCCACTCGTGTCAGTACTCTGCCATGCTTTTCCCAAATCACTTTCTCATTCATTTTTGGGGACTGTTAAGATTTATGCTCTGGGCTGTGTGTACCATTGGACCTAAATTCGTCTGAAGGTACATGAAGGTGCTAGTCAAAAACAACTGGGCTCTGTGGAAGTACTTGTAAGGAATACCTGCTTACTACACAGGGTTGTTATGAGGGTTTTAAAAGCTAAATGAGTTCAGGTGTGTAAAATGCTTAGCCCAATGCCTAGCATGGAGTAAATGCTCTAAAGTATTAGTGCAGGAATTTCTGGGATGTTTTTGTTTACTTGTGTATTCCAAGTGTGCCTAGGTGAATGCTTGGTACACAGTAGGCACTCAATAATATCTGCTGAATGAATGATTATTGGTTTCACTTTGAGGGCTTAAGGCGAGGTGTCAGGATTTGGCCAGCAGAGGGCAGAACCTGTGAAGACAAAGCTTCTACAGGCTTTGACCTGCAAGAGGTTGCAGGAGAGGCTTCCAGACAACTGGGCTGGAGAGAGGGCTGAGAGGAGTGCCTATAACATAGAATATATACGTAGAAGTGCCTATACCGTAGGAGATATATATGTATATATACACATATATATAAAACAAAACTTAGTCTCAAATATACATATTTGGAGACAAAGTTTCACTCTTAATGCCCAGGCTGGAGTGCAATGGTACAATCTCAGCTCACTACAACCTTGCAACCTTCACTTCCCCAGTTCAAGTGATTCTCCTGACTCAGCCTCCCAAGTAGCTGGGATTATAGGGGTGCACCACCACACCCAACTAATTTAATGGGTTTTTTTTTTTAGAAGAGATGGGGTTTTACCATGTTGGTCAAGCTGGTCTCGAACTCCTGACCTCATGTGATCCACCCACCTTGGCCTCCCAAAGTGCTGGAATTACAGGCATGAGCCACTGCACCTGGCCACTATAGGATATTAGAATGTTTAAATTTTACTCCCTTCAAATCCTAGAATTTTATTTCGTCCAACCTGGATGTGTGTAAGGAAACATACTGAACTCTTACTTTGTGAATTCAGACAGATCGGTTTTTCTAGTCCTCAAGATTCCTGGAATTGCCCTGGTGTCTGCAGCTCCTTGTTTATGAGCTACCTCATATACCTTAGAAATTCCCTTTTGTACTTATGGTAATATACATTGAATGCCTGTAACTTGCAACCAAAATAATTTGTATTATTTCATGATTAAGCCCAGGGAGCATGAGGACTGTGTGAAGGGGAGTCTTCACTGGGAACAATGAAGTCATGGAGTAGCCCCAGGAGGTCTGCTTTCTGCTGTCCCCCCAGCCCACCTGCCCTGTCCAGGAGGGAGCTCCCCGACATCTGCTTCTAAGCTTCCCTGGTCTTGGTCCCTTCATTCACTCTGCCCATTTAGCTCTGTCCTAACTTTCAAAGCCCAGTTCAAGTTCTACCTTTCTCTGACTCCTCCCAGTCAATTTCATTTCTCAAAATCCTTATGACATTCATCACCTAACCACTCATTCTTATACCCAATTGCGTTCCATATTTTATTTGGAAGTTCGAGCTGGATGGTGTCTAAAGTCCTATCAGCTGTAACTTTTTGAATCTGTTGTCTTCCTATATGTCACATCTTGAGGAAGTCTCTACGTTCTCCCTTAAGAAGAGATGAGGAAGGGCTTGAGCAACAGGGCTCAGCGCAGGTTTGCAGAGCATCAACATAACTGCTCATGGCAGCAAATGTGTTCTGTGATCCTCCATTCAAGAACTCAAAGGGTTTTATTTTTATTTGTTCAAAGTGGAAGTATATTTTTTCCTTTTATTATACAAGTAACATGCTTATGGTCAAGTCAGTCAAGTAGTACATAAATATATAATGTGGAAAGGGAAAGGCATCCATAATCCAATTCCTCAGAGATAACTGCTATCAAAATATTATTTCAGAGTTCTGCTATACACAAATATGTATGTTTTAATGGGTACTTCTGGGGACCACATGGAGATCCCTTAAGTTGAAACTGGACAAACAGAGCAGTGGGTGGTTCTAGCTGAGATCTGGGATAGTTTGTAACATATTCACCAGCCACATTGCAGGTATTAGATGGAACCACAGATGAAACTATGATACCCAGCTGTTTCTAACCTACAAACACAGTGATTACTTATGGATCAACTTAATGTATATGAAGCCTAGAATGTCAGAACTAATAGAACCTTAGAAATTTTCAAGTCTATTTCATTATGCTGAAGAGGAAAATGAATGAGAGAGGTGTGTCCAGCATAGGATTATGCATCACCTTAGTGGTAGAATCAGGGCTGCTTCTCTTTCCACTGGACCGTATATCTGCCTCTCATACTCTGCTTCTTTTAGTATAATCTTTTAAGTGCAATATCAGTCTTCTAGAAGCAGATTTAACATGATATCAGAAAAAATCTCATAGCTGCTCACACCTGTAATCCTGGCACTTTGAAACTGAGATGGGCAGATCACTTGAGGCCAGGAGTTTGAGATCAACCTGGGGAATATGGTGAAACTCTGTCTCTGCTTTAAAAAAGTTTGGCCAGGTGTGGTGATAGGCACCTGTAATCCCGGCTACTCAGGCTGAGGCAGGAGAATTGCTTGAACCTGGGACGCAGGGGTTGCAGTGAGCCAAGATGGGGTAGCTGCACTCCAGCCTGGGTGACATGGACTGTTTCAAAAAAGAAAAGAAAATTTCTCACAGAACTCAGTCAAAACCGAAGAGGCTGATTTGGAGGTAGTTTAGTCCCCCTAGCTGGAGATGTGACTGGGAAGTGCCCTGTGACTTGGTTCAAGAAGCACATGAACCATGGAGCTAACAAGGCATAATATTCAGGGTCCGGACTCACATGAGCTCCTTCTTAAGGTCTTAGCAGGGGCCCTAGCAACATATTTATGTGGCAGTATATTTTTGTAATATTTGCAAAAGTAAGCGATTTTAGAATTCTTAAAGAGAGTCCCCAGATCATATGACCTTCAGGCCCAGATCCTCTCCTGTGTGGCACAAAGTTTTGGAAAGCACTAAGCAAGGAGACCAGAGTTCCTGGTTTCCAATCATGGCATCATTGAGGCCCAAATGGGTAGCACATCACTTGCCCTGCTTTCTTCATGGGAGCGGAGGCGGGGTGGTGGTGGTAAGTCATATCTTTGATATGGGATAATCATCACTGCTTCTCATGACTATTGAAGATAACACGTAAAAAAATGTGTCCCCAGAGCATCTTCCTGTCTCATTTCCCTCTGCTACAATTTCTTCTCCTTTCTCCAACCCTCAGGCCCCCAATATTCCAGCCACTGAACCAGTTATTGGTCATTATCTGTTGCTACTTTTATATGTTTGTTCATGGGCTCCCAATGTTTATAAAGTTTATCTTTTCCTGGAAAAAATTCCTTATGCACAAGGCTCTGGTCTGCCAGCCCCTCTTCTCCCACCCCAGTGATGACCTCCCTTAGCCCTGTTTCTTGTTGATCTTACAGATAGGTACACTGAGACCTGATGCAGTTCACAGCAGAGTTCTGGAGGACCCAGACACAATCCCCAGGTGTCTCAGTCTTCCACCATCCCAGCCTTCTTGTGTTAGATCATAGACACACGGTTCTTGATGTACACATGATAGGGGTCACTACGCTTGTCCACTTTGCGGGAGCGGGTATATCCCAGGACGAGGCTGCCCACAGTGACAGCAAATAAAAACATGACGAAGAGAATGTACATGTAGGAGTTGTCATCACGGCCAGGTAGGCTGGCCCGCCGCTTTTCAGTCTGGTTGTCTGGCCCTGGATCCAGCCCTGGCCCTGGCCAGCAGAGTAAGTTGCTGTGAAGAGTGGCATTTAGAGCCTTCAGTACAGCATGCACGCCCTTGTACCAGGTCTCAGTTCCATTGGTAGTCTCCATAGCAATAGTGATTGAGGTGGGGGAAGACTTGGTAGAAGCTCTGGTGACAAGAGAAAAGAGAGAGGGGATGGCTCTGTCACCTGTAACTTGAATGACCTCATCCCCTCAGATCCCAGGTAAAATCCCAACATCATGGCTGATATAGTTTGGCTGTGTCCCCACCCAAATCTCATTTATAATCATAGCTCCCACAATCCCCACATGTCATGGAAGGGACCTGATGGGAGGTAATTGAATCATGGGGATGGGTTTTTCATATGCTATTCTCATGATAGTGAATAAGTCTCATGAGACCTGATGGTTTTATAAAGGGCAATTCCCTTGCACCTGCTCTCTTGCCTGCCACCATATAAGACATGCCTTTGTTCCTCCTTCACCTTCCACCATGATTATAAGGCCTCCTCAGCCATGTGGAACTGTGTCCATTAAACTTCTTTTTCTTTATAAATTACCCAGACTTGGGTATTTCTTCATGGCAGTATGAAAATGGACTAATACAATAGTTTATTCTAGCTACTTGATTACATGTCTGTTTTCTTCACTAAGCCACACACTCAAAGGCAGGGCCTATATTTGCTTTACTCACTGCTATATACAGTCACTTATGATGGCACTCAACAAGTACTCAATAAATAATTGTAGAATAAAGTCTTCCCTGACCATCAGAACCCATATTAATCTCTCCTTTCTTTGGATTCTATAAATCACTGAACTTTAGGTTAGAAGGACCTTAGGGATTATTTAATGTAACTCTTTCCATTTTATACACAGGGAAACTGAGGCCTTGAGAGGAATAAGTGGCTTGTCCATCATCACAGAATATTACAGATAGAGCCAAGACAGAAAGCCCTACTCTTTGTGGCTAGCTTAGAGATGCTTCCACTTCCATGCCAGCTCTCAGCAGGACTGTGTGGCACTGTTAGAAGACATTCGTCAGAACTCTCCTTCAGCACGGTCTCTTTATAGGCTCCACAGACAGGTTGGGTGTGGTGGGTCATGCCTGTAATCCTAGCACTTTGGGAGGCTGAGGTGGGCAGATCACTTCAGGTCAGGAGTTGGAGACCAGCCTGGCAAACATGGTGAAACCCTAGCTTTACTAAAAAATACAAAATTAGCTGGGCATGGTGTCGGGTGCCTGTAATCCCAGCTACTTGAGAGGCTGAGGCAGGAGAACTGCTTGAACCCAGGAGGCAGAGGTTGCCATGAGCAGAGATAGAGCCACTGAACTCCACCCTGGGCGACAGAGTGAGACTTTGTCTCAAAAAAAAAAAAAAAAAAAATGTTCCAGGCACCATTTGGAAGATGTCTGGGTATGGTTTAAATTTCATGCTACCTGGAGGCTAGAAGTTGGATCATTTGACCTCTCAAACATCCTGTGTCTCTAACACTCTAAATATGCCTAGCTATTTGCAGAAATTCTGTTGGAAAAGAGGTAACTAGGGAAACAGGGACAGGTTGTTAACCACAGCAAGCATTGGAGAAGGCAAGAACAGCTTGAGATTGAGTGGGAAGAGTGAAAGCTCTCAGTATGGCTTGGGGTTTACCTGCCCCACTAAAAGAAGACACAAGCACCCCAACTATCTTGTCCCCTGAAATAAAGTCATTATGTACCTGGCATATAGTCAGTGATTATAAATGTTCCTTTTCCTTCTTCTCAGAGATCCTTAGTCTATAACATAGAAAGAACATCTTAAAACAGACTTACATCCTTGTCTCTGAAAAACTATATGTCATTCCCTTTAAACAAGGCCCCACACTCACTTTCTTTAGGAAGCCTCCATTCAGTGCTCCCCACCCCTCAACCACACTCCACCATCTTTATCATCACAGTCTTCCCTTTGCCCAAGCACTTACATGTAAGGCAGTATGTGGCCATCCTCTTGTTTTTGATAAGGATATCATCAGACCATATGCATGTGGTCAGCAGGGCTGTGTATCTAGGGGACTGCCCTAAGATTGGCTGGTTGCTCTCCTTCTCTCAATAGTCTCTAGTAAAGATGTCCACTTTAAGGACTTCTCTGTGGGTCAAGCATTCAGCCCATTGACTGGTTCCACAACCCTCCATCATCTGGGTAGAACTGTTAACAAACCAAAGTTAACTAATGTGACTGTTAACCATGAGATCTCTCCCCTGGAAAAGATGATCATTCTGACCATGATAAATATTCATCAATGGCTCTATGAATGCAGAAGTTAGGGGGAAAGAGTTTACATAATACGGAAATCAGCCAGGACTGGTCCATGTTTTATGCAAGGCCTTTGGGGCCTTCTCCTATCTTGAGTACTTGTGCTATCTTTTCTGGATGGAGAAGGGGAAAAGGACAAGAGCTCACTGAGTTAAGATCCAGGATGGATCATGAGGTCAGAAGTTTGAGACCAGCCTGGCCAATATAGTGAAATCCCATCTTTACTAAATTAGGAGGGTGTGGTGGTACACACCTGTAGTCCCAGCTACTTGAGAGACTGAGGCAGGAGAATTGCTTGAACCTGGGAGGCGGAGGTTGCAGTGAGCCGAGATCATGCCACTGCACTCTAGCCTGGGTGACAGACATGACTCTGTCTCAAAAAAAAAAAAGATTCAGGAGATACAGGTTCTCATCTACTACCCCATGTGTCAGGCAAGAAATCTGTGGCTGCTTCTTCCCTTTTGTGGGCCAATAGCAAGTAGGAGCAGCATGATGAAATAAATAACTCAAAAAATCATTCAGATAGTGGTCACTAATATGGCCCAGGCCCTGTGATGGGAGCTTGGGGTGGCTTAGACCCAGTGCCTTCACCCAGGGGCTCTGATACAATGCAGGGGACAAGCCAGGAACTACTAAGGCTGAAAGGAATAAGTGATGGATACTGGTCAGGGCTCAGAGTATCCACAGTGATGGAGGCATTTGAGTTGGACCTTGAAGGGTTTTTAGAAGGCAGAGAAGACAAGGGAAGGAAACATGAGCAAAGGCACAACAAGAAAGTGTGTAAATGTTTAGATGAATAGAAAATAATAGCATAAAGAGGGTGGAGTATAAAATGTGTGGAAGAATAGCATAGGGGGTGGGACAGGAGAGATAGGCAGGTGCCAGATCATGGGGGGCCTTGACTGCCATGCTGGAGAGTTGTAACTTTATTCTGTAGCTGGGGAAAAGCCATGGAATAAGTATTTTAAAAGAAGATAAAATGGTCAGATCTGTGCCTGGAAAGGATGCTCTGGCTGTCATGTGGACTGGAAGGAGCTAGAGCTGAGGCCATGAGCCCAGCTGCAAGAGTCTTGAAATAGTTTAGTGCAAGATGCTAAGTCATGAGTCGGGGCAGAGAGGATAACAAAGTGGGGGTCGGGCTAGAGACAGATGTGAGACCTGGGGAGGGAATGGCTAACCTGAGAGTTGAAGGAGGAAGGGGCCTCAGGCAATTTCACAGGTAGAGACAAACCGTAAGTGTCTGGAGGAGTCTACTCTGAAGGAAGTAAGTTCCTTTGCCTAGTGGGGCTTTGGTTTCCTCATCTACCAAAAGAGATCATCGTGGAGTTGTACGGTAGGTATAGAGTTTCAGTTTTGCAAGATGAAAAGGTTCTGGAGATCTGCTGTATGAGGTGAATCTAGTTAATGCTACTGAGTGTACACTCAAAAATGACTAAGATGGTACAGTTTTATGTTAGTTTAAAAAAAAAAAAAAACCACACAATTGAAAAAAAATAGGCCCGGCATAGTGGCTCACGCCTATAATCCTAACACTTTGGGGGGCCCAGGTGGGTGGGTCACCTGAGGTCAGGAGTTCGAGACCAGCCTGGCCAACATGGAGAAACCCCAACTCTAATAAAAATACAAAAATTAGCTGAGCACACACCTGTATTTCCAGCTGCTCAGGAGGCTGAGGCAGGAGAATCGCTTGAATCCAGGAGGCAGAGGTTGCCGTGAGCTGAGATTGCACCAGTGTACTCCAGCCTGGGCAGCAGAGCAAGACTTCTGTCTCAAAAAAACAGCAAAAACAAAAACAAACAAAAACCTACAAAGAAAGATGATCATCCTTGCCCTCCTCCTTCAAGGCTTGCTGTGAGCATACACTTGTATTATGTAGAAGAGGATTAAATTTTTTAAAAAAAATTTTAGAGAAGCAAATATGTGCATGTAGGTTAAAATAAAAAAAGGAATGGACACAGCACATATAGTGAAGGTGAAAGCTCCTACTCATCCCAAGCTCCATTTCAGGGCAGAACCATTCAGTTTTCTTAGGTGTCACTGGAAAGGGGTTTTAACTGACAGAGAGAGGGAGGGAAATCTGAGTGTGGAAGACTCACCAGACAGCTGACAAATCCGCTGGCTCTCAGTCAGTTTCAGGCTTTCTTTGTGGACACCCTAAGGCTCCTCAACCCCCTAGCCTCTTCAGGATGTCTCTGGACACATCTGGGGCCTAAGTATTGACTTTAGACCTGGGAAAGCCCAGAGCTGGAAAGCAGGACAGAAGGAAGAAAAGGAAGGAACCAGTTACAAAGCACAAACTTCAGAATCGGAGTGGACTGCCCAAGGCCAAACCCCAAGGGTTGTGCAATAGTCCTGCTGTGGGTTCTGACCTCCCTCTCCCACCTCTCCTCCACTTCCTGCAGCAGCTGGGTCAGGCCAGCCTAGGGTTATAGTTAAAGGAACTATGCAGTGTCCAAGGGGACTCTGATTGCTGTCCCCCAACTCCAGACTCACAGTGTCTTCATTGGGTGACTTCATGAGAAACCTGTTTAACATGTGGACTCCCACTCAGGGACCAGCTGATGGTGCGGACTGAAACGTTCCCTTTCTTAAGGGTTACCTTAGCAAGGACCTTTTAGAATCCCAAGGGAATGATGTGAGTGGGAGAATGCCAGCTGGCAGCTGGGTTGATATTTTACAGAGAAACAAATGATGTGTTACCACCCAATCTATTTGGATAGACAGGGTATGAACACTCAGAATGAACACTATCTGTAGCATAGCTTTGTTGTGAAAATTAAAGAACATGATGTAGTGCTTGGCACTAGACAGTGCACAGATGGTGGTGGCTTTATTTTTGTAGAGTAGAGGCTAGAAGGGCCTTCAGAGGCCATATAGGCTAAATGCCCTCAGTACGGAGAAGGAATGGAAACCCAGGGAGTTGCCCCAGTTCAGGAGCTCCTTGTGTGACTTTGGACATAGACTTCCCTTTTCTGAAGCGGTCCCAGTTGGTTCTAACATCCCGTGATGATATGAAGCCACATGGTGAGACCATGAGAAGTTGGAGAGGCTGGTGGGAGAGGCATCTTGGGGGCTTTCTAGAGCGTTTCAAATCCCAAGATAGAGAAGGTTGTGGACCTTTTCCTCACTGGTTAAGATGCTTCTGAGCCCTGGGACTGACTTACACCTAATATTCCAGCTAAGCTAAAGTGAGGGACTTACTCATTTTTCCTCTTAACAGCTCACCCTCCAGGGTGATCTAGCCTAAGGAGGAGATAGACCCTGCAGAAAGTAGGGGAAAGGGCCAGTGTGGAGGGCAGGGTGGGCTTTGAGGCAGGGTTCCATGAGGGGAATAAAGACTCATGAAACCTTTCATGCCTCAAGGCATCTCTGAACAGACCAGGATGTTTGTGATTCTGACAGGAGGAGGAAAGAAGCATAGTTCCATATCTCTAGGTCCTGGGTTTGTGTGGGAGGGAGGGCCTGGATGCATGGGCCTCCTGTCTGAGTTAGGAGAGGCAGAAAGCTGATGAAGGCATAGGTTGGTTCTCTATGACCTGCCTCTGGGGCTCAAACTGGGGACTGGCAGTCATCAGCAGAGGAGTTTTGCCACTGTTTCCAAGCTCCTTGGCTTCCTTCTCCAGGAGAGTCCCTGATTACCAAGCTCCTTGGATGGGGGAGATGGAGCTCCTGCCCTGGATATGCCTTGCCTTGAAATGGAAGATAGGCCAGTGAGGAAGGAAAGTGAGCAGATGGCCAATCTGAAAGGGACTTTAAGGATCATCTAGAATCTAGATTCCAAGTCAACCCCTCCTTTTCATAGATGAGAAAACTGAGGCTCAGAAGGGAGAAGTGACTAGTCCAAAATTACATGGCCCATAAATGGCAGCACTCAGACAAGGACCCAGGTGTTTGGGATACTGTTCAGGTGCTCTTTCCACTACAAATGGCAGTGTTCCCTCGCATCGAAGCTTCACGTCACACCAGACACAGCCTGTTAGTGTCATGGGGCATCATCTCCTCAACTCTATTACTATAGCCTTTTCCTGCACCACAGATTCTTGCCAATCTTAGTTAAGGATCCAGTGAGATGGAGGTTGGTGAGCTTGGGAGGAGGAGTTAGCCTTCCTTTATGCTCTCATCTCCCATGCACCCCACTCCTCCAGACCTACTCCAGATTCCCCAGATGAGCCAGGTCACTCTCTGTTCCTGCTATTTCCCACACATTAACCGGTTCTCACAAAATGTACTTGTCTTGCACTTGTTTAGCTTCTAACCTGGAAGTTGGGGGATGAAGCTGTGATCTGAAGGATGGACTGGGGATCTTAGTGGGGTTTTCATTCAGGTTGCTCTGGAGAAAAGTGAAACTCTACCCTTGGGTCTTTCTTTCCCATTGTTCCGTTTTAGCTACTCTTTCAAAATGAGCGTCTTCAGTGTCTGGAAATGGAGTAGAGAGGCAGGTAGAAAAAGATCACATGAAGCAGGTAGGTGACCCAAAGACAGCTCCTGGGATGCACAGTTTTGCCACTGTCCCCTTGGTGGTCTTATCACTTCTGCGGACTGGAGAGTTGGTGGAGCGGGAGGGCAGTTAAAGGAGTAGACCTTAACATCCAGTTGGAAGAACACAGGAATAGAATCTGAGCTGGAAGAGATCTTCACGATCATGTTGTTGGTACAACCCCCTCACTCAGCCAGTGGGAAAACAGACCCTCTTCCCCAAGGAAATCACCTGCTTAAGGTCTCACAGCCCAGTAGTGGCAGAGCTGGGGGCAGAAACCAAGTAGCTTATGCTATTTTCTTAAACAAGAATGCCCTTCCTTTTCACCTGCCTGGCAAACTCCTACTGATCCTTCAAGACCCAGCTCCAATATCATCTCTGTAGATTTTCTCCTGGGACACCTCCTTCCCCACTCCCTAGCCAGTTAGTCTCTCCCCCTTGTTTGTTCCTTAAAGTGCTTTGCACAGAGCCTTATTAGAGCACTATACTGTACTGAAACTGTGTGTGTGTGTGTGTGTGTGTGTGTGTGTGTGTGTGTGTAACTGTGTACTTTGAGGTATGAGGGCAGGGTCCTATGCCTCATACATTACTTTATGTCCCAGCCCTGATACCTAGCAGGCATTCAAGAATGAGAATAAATAAATCAATGCCGCTTCTATAAGAGCATTCTCCTGCTCTGGCACATGCATATGCATTCATGAAAACAGCTTACAATATTTAAAAAGCAACCTCCAGGGCAGGCCAAAACAGATTTCATTTGGTCTGGTGAAGGGATGGCTCAAAGAAAAGAAGCCATCTCAGTCAGGTGGGGTGAGTCAGAGGAGGAGGAACTCTAAGCCTTCTTTGGAAGCCCAGACGCTTCCTGTACCTGGACCCCATTCAATCCAAAGGGCAAATATTCTTGGCCTCAAAACACCAGCAATGGCTTTGCAACCCTCTTCCCTGTGTACCTACCCAGGGTGTGGCCACATACACCTGCCCACTGCACACACACACAGTCCAACTCCCCAGTCCCTCAGCCTGTGATCTTGCCTTTCAAGTGTTCCTTTCATGATTCTAATCTTGGCTGTATGCTTGGCTCTTTGTCCTTGAGCACTGCATTTACTTCCTCTGAACCTAATCTATAAATTGGGAATAATGATCCCTGCCCTGTCTACCTCACATTAGAACTAGAGGAGACAATAGATGGGAAAGTTTTAGAAACTGCAAACATACAAGATAATTATCAAGCAGCCTGGTCACGCTGTTTCCTTTTCTGTCTCCACATCTTTCCTTTCCCCCGTATTACCAAGAACAGACATCTCTATGTCTCTTTTCTTACCCCAGCTCTCCTAGCCTCAGAAGCAGCCAGGAGGTTCTTATTCTTGATTCCCAGAAACCTCACCTTCACCAGACGGCTTCCTTGTTTCCCACCCTCTCTGATCATCCCTGTAGTCCCTTATCATTGAGGGGTACCATTCTGTAGTCCTGTAGCTGGTGGAGAACACATCAGAGAGGGAATCAAGAGACCTGGGTTCCTGTCCCTACTATGCCAACACATCTAGCCATGCATTTTGGTTAAGTAACTTTATCACTCTAGGCCTCATTTCCCTCATCAATAAGATCGAGTTTCTTGTCTTGCTTCCCTCGTAGAAGTTATTTTAAGCACTCCCACGTTAAGTTTATGGATGTGCTTTAAGAAGTATGGAGTGAGTGAGGGATGGAGAAGGGTGGATGGTTATCACCTCAAAGAGTCAAGAAAACCTGAAAGCAGTTTCCGGAGCTCCAGCATGGGTCGCCTCCATCAGGAACAGACAAAGTGGAGGCATACAAGGAGATAAGGGGAGCTCACACATTTACAACAGGTCTTTATAGGTGAAGTGGAGAGAGCCCTGGGCTAGTCACTATTGCAACCTTTGGTAAATCTTCTCCCCTGGGGCATCAGTTTCCCTATATGCAAATTGGTAGAGTTGGGAGGGGATTTTAGGAGGAGATACTCTGGTGGGGTTTCAAGCAAGGACTAAACTCATTTTTTTTTTTCCTTTTTCTTTTTTGTTTTTTTGAGACGGAGTCTTGCTTTGTGGCCCAGGTGGGAGTGCGGTGGCCCAATCTCAGCTCACTGCAACCTCCGCCTCCTGGGTTCAAGTACTTCTCCTGCCTCAGCCTCCTGGGTAGCTGGGACTACAGGCACGTGCCACCACGCCCAGCTAATTTTTGTATTTTTAGTAGAGACAGGGTTTCATCATATTGGCTAGGCTGGTCT